>NW_027102032.1:600000-857024 GCF_035609145.1 Eleutherodactylus coqui | reverse complement strand
TACTTTAAGGTGACTGGCCTATGAAGAGGATGACCATGGAAGTGGACAGTCCTTAAAGATGCATTATTGTGTGTGGGTGGCCTTCTAAGAGACAACCCTGGGAATGGACAGACCTTTGGAAATGTCAATGTGGCTTATGAAGTGGAAAGCCACTTGAACATGTGACATGTTTTGCGGACTGGCCCTTTAAGAGGCAGACCCTAGAAGTGGACAAACCCTTGAAGAGGTGACAAATTTAGGGAATTATGTCCTTTAAGAGGTTGACCAGGGTTGTGTACAAACCCTTGAAACAACAGCATTTTAAGTGTACTGGCCCTTTAAGAGGTGGACCTGGGAAGCTTACAGACCTTTAAAATTGGCAATACTTTAAGGTGACTGGCCTATGAATAGGATGACCATGGAAGTGGACAGTCCTTAAAGATGCATTATTGTGTGTGGGTGGCCTTCTAAGAGACAACCCTGGGAATGGACAGACCTTTGGAAATGTCAATGTGGCTTATGAAGTGGAAAGCCACTTGAACATGTGACATGTTTTGCGGACTGGCCCTTTAAGAGGCAGACCCTAGAAGTGGACAAACCCTTGAAGAGGTGACAAATTTAGGGAATTATGTCCTTTAAGAGGTTGACCAGGGTTGTGTACAAACCCTCAAAACAACAGCATTTTAAGTGTACTGGCCCTTTAAGAGGTGGACCTGGGAAGCTTACGGACCTTTAAAATTGGCAATACTTTAAGGTGACTGGCCTATGAAGAGGATGACCATGGAAGTGGACAGTCCTTAAAGATGCATTATTGTGTGTGGGTGGCCTTCTAAGAGACAACCCTGGGAATGGACAGACCTTTGGAAATGTCAATGTGGCTTATGAAGTGGAAAGCCACTTGAACATGTGACATGTTTTGCGGACTGGCCCTTTAAGAGGCAGACCCTAGAAGTGGACAAACCCTTGAAGAGGTGACAAATTTAGGGAATTATGTCCTTTAAGAGGTTGACCAGGGTTGAGTACAAACCCTTGAAACAACAGCATTTTAAGTGTACTGGCCCTTTAAGAGGTGGACCTGGGAAGCTTACAGACCTTTAAAATTGGCAATACTTTAAGGTGACTGGCCTATGAAGAGGATGACCATGGAAGTGGACAGTCCTTAAAGATGCATTATTGTGTGTGGGTGGCCTTCTAAGAGACAACCCTGGGAATGGACAGACCTTTGGAAATGTCAATGTGGCTTATGAAGTGGAAAGCCACTTGAACATGTGACATGTTTTGCGGACTGGCCCTTTAAGAGGCAGACCCTATAAGTGGACAAACCCTTGAAGAGGTGACAAATTTAGGGAATTATGTCCTTTAAGAGGTTGACCAGGGTTGTGTACAAACCCTCAAAACAACAGCATTTTAAGTGTACTGGCCCTTTAAGAGGTGGACCTGGGAAGCTTACGGACCTTTAAAATTGGCAATACTTTAAGGTGACTGGCCTATGAAGAGGATGACCATGGAAGTGGACAGTCCTTAAAGATGCATTATTGTGTGTGGGTGGCCTTCTAAGAGACACCCCTGGGAATGGACAGACCTTTGGAAATGTCAATGTGGCTTATGAAGTGGAAAGCCACTTGAACATGTGACATGTTTTGCGGACTGGCCCTTTAAGAGGCAGACCCTAGAAGTGGACAAACCCTTGAAGAGGTGACAAATTTAGGGAATTATGTCCTTTAAGAGGTTGACCAGGGTTGTGTACAAACCCTTGAAACAACAGCATTTTAAGTGTACTGGCCCTTTAAGAGGTGGACCTGGGAAGCTTACAGACCTTTAAAATTGGCAATACTTTAAGGTGACTGGCCTATGAAGAGGATGACCATGGAAGTGGACAGTCCTTAAAGATGCATTATTGTGTGTGGGTGGCCTTCTAAGAGACAACCCTGGGAATGGACAGACCTTTGGAAATGTCAATGTGGCTTATGAAGTGGAAAGCCACTTGAACATGTGACATGTTTTGCGGACTGGCCCATTAAGAGGCAGACCCTAGAAGTGGACAAACCCTTGAAGAGGTGACAAATTTAGGGAATTATGTCCTTTAAGAGGTTGACCAGGGTTGTGTACAAACCCTCAAAACAACAGCATTTTAAGTGTACTGGCCCTTTAAGAGGTGGACCTGGGAAGCTTACGGACCTTTAAAATTGGCAATACTTTAAGGTGACTGGCCTATGAAGAGGATGACCATGGAAGTGGACAGTCCTTAAAGATGCATTATTGTGTGTGGGTGGCCTTCTAAGAGACAACCCTGGGAATGGACAGACCTTTGGAAATGTCAATGTGGCTTATGAAGTGGAAAGCCACTTGAACATGTGACATGTTTTGCGGACTGGCCCTTTAAGAGGCAGACCCTAGAAGTGGACAAACCCTTGAAGAGGTGACAAATTTAGGGAATTATGTCCTTTAAGAGGTTGACCAGGGTTGTGTACAAACCCTCGAAACAACAGCATTTTAAGTGTACTGGCCCTTCAAGAGGTGGACCTGGGAAGCTTACGGACCTTTAAAATTGGCAATACTTTAAGGTGACTGGCCTATGAAGAGGATGACCATGGAAGTGGACAGTCCTTAAAGATGCATTATTGTGTGTGGGTGGCCTTCTAAGAGACAACCCTGGGAATGGACAGACCTTTGGAAATGTCAATGTGGCTTATGAAGTGGAAAGCCACTTGAACATGTGACATGTTTTGCGGACTGGCCCTTTAAGAGGCAGACCCTAGAAGTGGACAAACCCTTGAAGAGGTGACAAATTTAGGGAATTATGTCCTTTAAGAGGTTGACCAGGGTTGTGTACAAACCCTCAAAACAACAGCATTTTAAGTGTACTGGCCCTTCAAGAGGTGGACCTGGGAAGCTTACGGACCTTTAAAATTGGCAATACTTTAAGGTGACTGGCCTATGAAGAGGATGACCATGGAAGTGGACAGTCCTTAAAGATGCATTATTGTGTGTGGGTGGCCTTCTAAGAGACAACCCTGGGAATGGACAGACCTTTGGAAATGTCAATGTGGCTTATGAAGTGGAAAGCCACTTGAACATGTGACATGTTTTGCGGACTGGCCCTTTAAGAGGCAGACCCTAGAAGTGGACAAACCCTTGAAGAGGTGACAAATTTAGGGAATTATGTCCTTTAAGAGGTTGACCAGGGTTGTGTACAAACCCTTGAAACAACAGCATTTTAAGTGTACTGGCCCTTTAAGAGGTGGACCTGGGAAGCTTACAGACCTTTAAAATTGGCAATACTTTAAGGTGACTGGCCTATGAATAGGATGACCATGGAAGTGGACAGTCCTTAAAGATGCATTATTGTGTGTGGGTGGCCTTCTAAGAGACAACCCTGGGAATGGACAGACCTTTGGAAATGTCAATGTGGCTTATGAAGTGGAAAGCCACTTGAACATGTGACATGTTTTGCGGACTGGCCCTTTAAGAGGCAGACCCTAGAAGTGGACAAACCCTTGAAGAGGTGACAAATTTAGGGAATTATGTCCTTTAAGAGGTTGACCAGGGTTGTGTACAAACCCTTGAAACAACAGCATTTTAAGTGTACTGGCCCTTTAAGAGGTGGACCTGGGAAGCTTACAGACCTTTAAAATTGGCAATACTTTAAGGTGACTGGCCTATGAAGAGGATGACCATGGAAGTGGACAGTCCTTAAAGATGCATTATTGTGTGTGGGTGGCCTTCTAAGAGACAACCCTGGGAATGGACAGACCTTTGGAAATGTCAATGTGGCTTATGAAGTGGAAAGCCACTTGAACATGTGACATGTTTTGCGGACTGGCCCTTTAAGAGGCAGACCCTATAAGTGGACAAACCCTTGAAGAGGTGACAAATTTAGGGAATTATGTCCTTTAAGAGGTTGACCAGGGTTGTGTACAAACCCTCAAAACAACAGCATTTTAAGTGTACTGGCCCTTTAAGAGGTGGACCTGGGAAGCTTACGGACCTTTAAAATTGGCAATACTTTAAGGTGACTGGCCTATGAAGAGGATGACCATGGAAGTGGACAGTCCTTAAAGATGCATTATTGTGTGTGGGTGGCCTTCTAAGAGACACCCCTGGGAATGGACAGACCTTTGGAAATGTCAATGTGGCTTATGAAGTGGAAAGCCACTTGAACATGTGACATGTTTTGCGGACTGGCCCTTTAAGAGGCAGACCCTAGAAGTGGACAAACCCTTGAAGAGGTGACAAATTTAGGGAATTATGTCCTTTAAGAGGTTGACCAGGGTTGTGTACAAACCCTTGAAACAACAGCATTTTAAGTGTACTGGCCCTTTAAGAGGTGGACCTGGGAAGCTTACAGACCTTTAAAATTGGCAATACTTTAAGGTGACTGGCCTATGAAGAGGATGACCATGGAAGTGGACAGTCCTTAAAGATGCATTATTGTGTGTGGGTGGCCTTCTAAGAGACAACCCTGGGAATGGACAGACCTTTGGAAATGTCAATGTGGCTTATGAAGTGGAAAGCCACTTGAACATGTGACATGTTTTGCGGACTGGCCCTTTAAGAGGCAGACCCTAGAAGTGGACAAACCCTTGAAGAGGTGACAAATTTAGGGAATTATGTCCTTTAAGAGGTTGACCAGGGTTGTGTACAAACCCTCAAAACAACAGCATTTTAAGTGTACTGGCCCTTTAAGAGGTGGACCTGGGAAGCTTACGGACCTTTAAAATTGGCAATACTTTAAGGTGACTGGCCTATGAAGAGGATGACCATGGAAGTGGACAGTCCTTAAAGATGCATTATTGTGTGTGGGTGGCCTTCTAAGAGACAATCTTGGGAATGGACAGACCTTTGGAAATGTCAATGTGGCTTATGAAGTGGAAAGCCACTTGAACATGTGACATGTTTTGCGGACTGGCCCTTTAAGAGGCAGACCCTAGAAGTGGACAAACCCTTGAAGAGGTGACAAATTTAGGGAATTATGTCCTTTAAGAGGTTGACCAGGGTTGTGTACAAACCCTTGAAACAACAGCATTTTAAGTGTACTGGCCCTTTAAGAGGTGGACCTGGGAAGCTTACAGACCTTTAAAATTGGCAATACTTTAAGGTGACTGGCCTATGAAGAGGATGACCATGGAAGTGGACAGTCCTTAAAGATGCATTATTGTGTGTGGGTGGCCTTCTAAGAGACAACCCTGGGAATGGACAGACCTTTGGAAATGTCAATGTGGCTTATGAAGTGGAAAGCCACTTGAACATGTGACATGTTTTGCGGACTGGCCCTTTAAGAGGCAGACCCTAGAAGTGGACAAACCCTTGAAGAGGTGACAAATTTAGGGAATTATGTCCTTTAAGAGGTTGACCAGGGTTGTGTACAAACCCTCAAAACAACAGCATTTTAAGTGTACTGGCCCTTCAAGAGGTGGACCTGGGAAGCTTACGGACCTTTAAAATTGGCAATACTTTAAGGTGACTGGCCTATGAAGAGGATGACCATGGAAGTGGACAGTCCTTAAAGATGCATTATTGTGTGTGGGTGGCCTTCTAAGAGACAACCCTGGGAATGGACAGACCTTTGGAAATGTCAATGTGGCTTATGAAGTGGAAAGCCACTTGAACATGTGACATGTTTTGCGGACTGGCCCTTTAAGAGGCAGACCCTAGAAGTGGACAAACCCTTGAAGAGGTGACAAATTTAGGGAATTATGTCCTTTAAGAGGTTGACCAGGGTTGTGTACAAACCCTCAAAACAACAGCATTTTAAGTGTACTGGCCCTTTAAGAGGTGGACCTGGGAAGCTTACGGACCTTTAAAATTGGCAATACTTTAAGGTGACTGGCCTATGAAGAGGATGACCATGGAAGTGGACAGTCCTTAAAGATGCATTATTGTGTGTGGGTGGCCTTCTAAGAGACAACCCTGGGAATGGACAGACCTTTGGAAATGTCAATGTGGCTTATGAAGTGGAAAGCCACTTGAACATGTGACATGTTTTGATGACTGGCCCTTTAAGAGGCAGACCCTAGAAGTGGACAAACCCTTGAAGAGGTGACAAATTTAGGGAATTATGTCCTTTAAGAGGTTGACCAGGGTTGTGTACAAACCCTTGAAACAACAGCATTTTAAGTGTACTGGCTCTTTAAGAGGTGGACCTGGGAAGCTTACAGACCTTTAAAATTGGCAATACTTTAAGGTGACTGGCCTATGAATAGGATGACCATGGAAGTGGACAGTCCTTAAAGATGCATTATTGTGTGTGGGTGGCCTTCTAAGAGACAACCCTGGGAATGGACAGACCTTTGGAAATGTCAATGTGGCTTATGAAGTGGAAAGCCACTTGAACATGTGACATGTTTTGCGGACTGGCCCTTTAAGAGGCAGACCCTAGAAGTGGACAAACCCTTGAAGAGGTGACAAATTTAGGGAATTATGTCCTTTAAGAGGTTGACCAGGGTTGTGTACAAACCCTTGAAACAACAGCATTTTAAGTGTACTGGCCCTTTAAGAGGTGGACCTGGGAAGCTTACAGACCTTTAAAATTGGCAATACTTTAAGGTGACTGGCCTATGAAGAGGATGACCATGGAAGTGGACAGTCCTTAAAGATGCATTATTGTGTGTGGGTGGCCTTCTAAGAGACAACCCTGGGAATGGACAGACCTTTGGAAATGTCAATGTGGCTTATGAAGTGGAAAGCCACTTGAACATGTGACATGTTTTGCGGACTGGCCCTTTAAGAGGCAGACCCTAGAAGTGGACAAACCCTTGAAGAGGTGACAAATTTAGGGAATTATGTCCTTTAAGAGGTTGACCAGGGTTGTGTACAAACCCTCGAAACAACAGCATTTTAAGTGTACTGGCCCTTTAAGAGGTGGACCTGGGAAGCTTACAGACCTTTAAAATTGGCAATACTTTAAGGTGACTGGCCTATGAAGAGGATGACCATGGAAGTGGACAGTCCTTAAAGATGCATTATTGTGTGTGGGTGGCCTTCTAAGAGACAACCCTGGGAATGGACAGACCTTTGGAAATGTCAATGTGGCTTATGAAGTGGAAAGCCACTTGAACATGTGACATGTTTTGCGGACTGGCCCTTTAAGAGGCAGACCCTAGAAGTGGACAAACCCTTGAAGAGGTGACAAATTTAGGGAATTATGTCCTTTAAGAGGTTGACCAGGGTTGTGTACAAACCCTCAAAACAACAGCATTTTAAGTGTACTGGCCCTTCAAGAGGTGGACCTGGGAAGCTTACGGACCTTTAAAATTGGCAATACTTTAAGGTGACTGGCCTATGAAGAGGATGACCATGGAAGTGGACAGTCCTTAAAGATGCATTATTGTGTGTGGGTGGCCTTCTAAGAGACAACCCTGGGAATGGACAGACCTTTGGAAATGTCAATGTGGCTTATGAAGTGGAAAGCCACTTGAACATGTGACATGTTTTGCGGACTGGCCCTTTAAGAGGCAGACCCTAGAAGTGGACAAACCCTTGAAGAGGTGACAAATTTAGGGAATTATGTCCTTTAAGAGGTTGACCAGGGTTGTGTACAAACCCTTGAAACAACAGCATTTTAAGTGTACTGGCCCTTTAAGAGGTGGACCTGGGAAGCTTACAGACCTTTAAAATTGGCAATACTTTAAGGTGACTGGCCTATGAAGAGGATGACCATGGAAGTGGACAGTCCTTAAAGATGCATTATTGTGTGTGGGTGGCCTTCTAAGAGACAACCCTGGGAATGGACAGACCTTTGGAAATGTCAATGTGGCTTATGAAGTGGAAAGCCACTTGAACATGTGACATGTTTTGCGGACTGGCCCTTTAAGAGGCAGACCCTAGAAGTGGACAAACCCTTGAAGAGGTGACAAATTTAGGGAATTATGTCCTTTAAGAGGTTGACCAGGGTTGTGTACAAACCCTCGAAACAACAGCATTTTAAGTGTACTGGCCCTTTAAGAGGTGGACCTGGGAAGCTTACAGACCTTTAAAATTGGCAATACTTTAAGGTGACTGGCCTATGAAGAGGATGACCATGGAAGTGGACAGTCCTTAAAGATGCATTATTGTGTGTGGGTGGCCTTCTAAGAGACAACCCTGGGAATGGACAGACCTTTGGAAATGTCAATGTGGCTTATGAAGTGGAAAGCCACTTGAACATGTGACATGTTTTGCGGACTGGCCCTTTAAGAGGCAGACCCTAGAAGTGGACAAACCCTTGAAGAGGTGACAAATTTAGGGAATTATGTCCTTTAAGAGGTTGACCAGGGTTGTGTACAAACCCTCAAAACAACAGCATTTTAAGTGTACTGGCCCTTTAAGAGGTGGACCGGGGAAGCTTACGGACCTTTAAAATTGGCAATACTTTAAGGTGACTGGCCTATGTAGAGGATGACCATGGAAGTGGACAGTCCTTAAAGATGCATTATTGTGTGTGGGTGGCCTTCTAAGAGACAACCCTGGGAATGGACAGACCTTTGGAAATGTCAATGTGGCTTATGAAGTGGAAAGCCACTTGAACATGTGACATGTTTTGATGACTGGCCCTTTAAGAGGCAGACCCTAGAAGTGGACAAACCCTTGAAGAGGTGACAAATTGAGGGAATTATGTCCTTTAAGAGGTTGACCAGGGTTGTGTACAAACCCTTGAAACAACAGCATTTTAAGTGTACTGGCTCTTTAAGAGGTGGACCTGGGAAGCTTACAGACCTTTAAAATTGGCAATACTTTAAGGTGACTGGCCTATGAATAGGATGACCATGGAAGTGGACAGTCCTTAAAGATGCATTATTGTGTGTGGGTGGCCTTCTAAGAGACAACCCTGGGAATGGACAGACCTTTGGAAATGTCAATGTGGCTTATGAAGTGGAAAGCCACTTGAACATGTGACATGTTTTGCGGACTGGCCCTTTAAGAGGCAGACCCTAGAAGTGGACAAACCCTTGAAGAGGTGACAAATTTAGGGAATTATGTCCTTTAAGAGGTTGACCAGGGTTGTGTACAAACCCTCAAAACAACAGCATTTTAAGTGTACTGGCCCTTTAAGAGGTGGACCTGGGAAGCTTACGGACCTTTAAAATTGGCAATACTTTAAGGTGACTGGCCTATGAAGAGGATGACCATGGAAGTGGACAGTCCTTAAAGATGCATTATTGTGTGTGGGTGGCCTTCTAAGAGACAACCCTGGGAATGGACAGACCTTTGGAAATGTCAATGTGGCTTATGAAGTGGAAAGCCACTTGAACATGTGACATGTTTTGCGGACTGGCCCTTTAAGAGGCAGACCCTAGAAGTGGACAAACCCTTGAAGAGGTGACAAATTTAGGGAATTATGTCCTTTAAGAGGTTGACCAGGGTTGTGTACAAACCCTCGAAACAACAGCATTTTAAGTGTACTGGCCCTTTAAGAGGTGGACCTGGGAAGCTTACAGACCTTTAAAATTGGCAATACTTTAAGGTGACTGGCCTATGAAGAGGATGACCATGGAAGTGGACAGTCCTTAAAGATGCATTATTGTGTGTGGGTGGCCTTCTAAGAGACAACCCTGGGAATGGACAGACCTTTGGAAATGTCAATGTGGCTTATGAAGTGGAAAGCCACTTGAACATGTGACATGTTTTGCGGACTGGCCCTTTAAGAGGCAGACCCTAGAAGTGGACAAACCCTTGAAGAGGTGACAAATTTAGGGAATTATGTCCTTTAAGAGGTTGACCAGGGTTGTGTACAAACCCTCAAAACAACAGCATTTTAAGTGTACTGGCCCTTTAAGAGGTGGACCTGGGAAGCTTACGGACCTTTAAAATTTGCAATACTTTAAGGTGACTGGCCTATGAAGAGGATGACCATGGAAGTGGACAGTCCTTAAAGATGCATTATTGTGTGTGGGTGGCCTTCTAAGAGACAACCCTGGGAATGGACAGACCTTTGGAAATGTCAATGTGGCTTATGAAGTGGAAAGCCACTTGAACATGTGACATGTTTTGATGACTGGCCCTTTAAGAGGCAGACCCTAGAAGTGGACAAACCCTTGAAGAGGTGACAAATTTAGGGAATTATGTCCTTTAAGAGGTTGACCAGGGTTGTGTACAAACCCTTGAAACAACAGCATTTTAAGTGTACTGGCCCTTTAAGAGGTGGACCTGGGAAGCTTACAGACCTTTAAAATTGGCAATACTTTAAGGTGACTGGCCTATGAAGAGGATGACCATGGAAGTGGACAGTCCTTAAAGATGCATTATTGTGTGTGGGTGGCCTTCTAAGAGACAACCCTGGGAATGGACAGACCTTTGGAAATGTCAATGTGGCTTATGAAGTGGAAAGCCACTTGAACATGTGACATGTTTTGCGGACTGGCCCTTTAAGAGGCAGACCCTAGAAGTGGACAAACCCTTGAAGAGGTGACAAATTTAGGGAATTATGTCCTTTAAGAGGTTGACCAGGGTTGTGTACAAACCCTCAAAACAACAGCATTTTAAGTGTACTGGCCCTTTAAGAGGTGGACTTGGGAAGCTTACGGACCTTTAAAATTGGCAATACTTTAAGGTGACTGGCCTATGAAGAGGATGACCATGGAAGTGGACAGTCCTTAAAGATGCATTATTGTGTGTGGGTGGCCTTCTAAGAGACAACCCTGGGAATGGACAGACCTTTGGAAATGTCAATGTGGCTTATGAAGTGGAAAGCCACTTGAACATGTGACATGTTTTGATGACTGGCCCTTTAAGAGGCAGACCCTAGAAGTGGACAAACCCTTGAAGAGGTGACAAATTTAGGGAATTATGTCCTTTAAGAGGTTGACCAGGGTTGTGTACAAACCCTTGAAACAACAGCATTTTAAGTGTACTGGCTCTTTAAGAGGTGGACCTGGGAAGCTTACAGACCTTTAAAATTGGCAATACTTTAAGGTGACTGGCCTATGAATAGGATGACCATGGAAGTGGACAGTCCTTAAAGATGCATTATTGTGTGTGGGTGGCCTTCTAAGAGACAACCCTGGGAATGGACAGACCTTTGGAAATGTCAATGTGGCTTATGAAGTGGAAAGCCACTTGAACATGTGACATGTTTTGCGGACTGGCCCTTTAAGAGGCAGACCCTAGAAGTGGACAAACCCTTGAAGAGGTGACAAATTTAGGGAATTATGTCCTTTAAGAGGTTGACCAGGGTTGTGTACAAACCCTTGAAACAACAGCATTTTAAGTGTACTGGCCCTTTAAGAGGTGGACCTGGGAAGCTTACAGACCTTTAAAATTGGCAATACTTTAAGGTGACTGGCCTATGAAGAGGATGACCATGGAAGTGGACAGTCCTTAAAGATGCATTATTGTGTGTGGGTGGCCTTCTAAGAGACAACCCTGGGAATGGACAGACCTTTGGAAATGTCAATGTGGCTTATGAAGTGGAAAGCCACTTGAACATGTGACATGTTTTGCGGACTGGCCCTTTAAGAGGCAGACCCTAGAAGTGGACAAACCCTTGAAGAGGTGACAAATTTAGGGAATTATGTCCTTTAAGAGGTTGACCAGGGTTGTGTACAAACCCTCAAAACAACAGCATTTTAAGTGTACTGGCCCTTTAAGAGGTGGACCGGGGAAGCTTACGGACCTTTAAAATTGGCAATACTTTAAGGTGACTGGCCTATGAAGAGGATGACCATGGAAGTGGACAGTCCTTAAAGATGCATTATTGTGTGTGGGTGGCCTTCTAAGAGACAACCCTGGGAATGGACAGACCTTTGGAAATGTCAATGTGGCTTATGAAGTGGAAAGCCACTTGAACATGTGACATGTTTTGATGACTGGCCCTTTAAGAGGCAGACCCTAGAAGTGGACAAACCCTTGAAGAGGTGACAAATTGAGGGAATTATGTCCTTTAAGAGGTTGACCAGGGTTGTGTACAAACCCTTGAAACAACAGCATTTTAAGTGTACTGGCTCTTTAAGAGGTGGACCTGGGAAGCTTACAGACCTTTAAAATTGGCAATACTTTAAGGTGACTGGCCTATGAATAGGATGACCATGGAAGTGGACAGTCCTTAAAGATGCATTATTGTGTGTGGGTGGCCTTCTAAGAGACAACCCTGGGAATGGACAGACCTTTGGAAATGTCAATGTGGCTTATGAAGTGGAAAGCCACTTGAACATGTGACATGTTTTGCGGACTGGCCCTTTAAGAGGCAGACCCTAGAAGTGGACAAACCCTTGAAGAGGTGACAAATTTAGGGAATTATGTCCTTTAAGAGGTTGACCAGGGTTGTGTACAAACCCTCAAAACAACAGCATTTTAAGTGTACTGGCCCTTTAAGAGGTGGACCTGGGAAGCTTACGGACCTTTAAAATTGGCAATACTTTAAGGTGACTGGCCTATGAAGAGGATGACCATGGAAGTGGACAGTCCTTAAAGATGCATTATTGTGTGTGGGTGGCCTTCTAAGAGACAACCCTGGGAATGGACAGACCTTTGGAAATGTCAATGTGGCTTATGAAGTGGAAAGCCACTTGAACATGTGACATGTTTTGCGGACTGGCCCTTTAAGAGGCAGACCCTAGAAGTGGACAAACCCTTGAAGAGGTGACAAATTTAGGGAATTATGTCCTTTAAGAGGTTGACCAGGGTTGTGTACAAACCCTCGAAACAACAGCATTTTAAGTGTACTGGCCCTTTAAGAGGTGGACCTGGGAAGCTTACAGACCTTTAAAATTGGCAATACTTTAAGGTGACTGGCCTATGAAGAGGATGACCATGGAAGTGGACAGTCCTTAAAGATGCATTATTGTGTGTGGGTGGCCTTCTAAGAGACAACCCTGGGAATGGACAGACCTTTGGAAATGTCAATGTGGCTTATGAAGTGGAAAGCCACTTGAACATGTGACATGTTTTGCGGACTGGCCCTTTAAGAGGCAGACCCTAGAAGTGGACAAACCCTTGAAGAGGTGACAAATTTAGGGAATTATGTCCTTTAAGAGGTTGACCAGGGTTGTGTACAAACCCTCAAAACAACAGCATTTTAAGTGTACTGGCCCTTTAAGAGGTGGACCTGGGAAGCTTACGGACCTTTAAAATTTGCAATACTTTAAGGTGACTGGCCTATGAAGAGGATGACCATGGAAGTGGACAGTCCTTAAAGATGCATTATTGTGTGTGGGTGGCCTTCTAAGAGACAACCCTGGGAATGGACAGACCTTTGGAAATGTCAATGTGGCTTATGAAGTGGAAAGCCACTTGAACATGTGACATGTTTTGATGACTGGCCCTTTAAGAGGCAGACCCTAGAAGTGGACAAACCCTTGAAGAGGTGACAAATTTAGGGAATTATGTCCTTTAAGAGGTTGACCAGGGTTGTGTACAAACCCTTGAAACAACAGCATTTTAAGTGTACTGGCCCTTTAAGAGGTGGACCTGGGAAGCTTACAGACCTTTAAAATTGGCAATACTTTAAGGTGACTGGCCTATGAAGAGGATGACCATGGAAGTGGACAGTCCTTAAAGATGCATTATTGTGTGTGGGTGGCCTTCTAAGAGACAACCCTGGGAATGGACAGACCTTTGGAAATGTCAATGTGGCTTATGAAGTGGAAAGCCACTTGAACATGTGACATGTTTTGCGGACTGGCCCTTTAAGAGGCAGACCCTAGAAGTGGACAAACCCTTGAAGAGGTGACAAATTTAGGGAATTATGTCCTTTAAGAGGTTGACCAGGGTTGTGTACAAACCCTCAAAACAACAGCATTTTAAGTGTACTGGCCCTTTAAGAGGTGGACTTGGGAAGCTTACGGACCTTTAAAATTGGCAATACTTTAAGGTGACTGGCCTATGAAGAGGATGACCATGGAAGTGGACAGTCCTTAAAGATGCATTATTGTGTGTGGGTGGCCTTCTAAGAGACAACCCTGGGAATGGACAGACCTTTGGAAATGTCAATGTGGCTTATGAAGTGGAAAGCCACTTGAACATGTGACATGTTTTGATGACTGGCCCTTTAAGAGGCAGACCCTAGAAGTGGACAAACCCTTGAAGAGGTGACAAATTTAGGGAATTATGTCCTTTAAGAGGTTGACCAGGGATGTGTACAAACCCTTGAAACAACAGCATTTTAAGTGTACTGGCCCTTTAAGAGGTGGACCTGGGAAGCTTACAGACCTTTAAAATTGGCAATACTTTAAGGTGACTGGCCTATGAAGAGGATGACCATGGAAGTGGACAGTCCTTAAAGATGCATTATTGTGTGTGGGTGGCCTTCTAAGAGACAACCCTGGGAATGGACAGACCTTTGGAAATGTCAAAGTGGCTTATGAAGTGGAAAGCCACTTGAACATGTGACATGTTTTGATGACTGGCCCTTTAAGAGGCAGACCCTAGAAGTGGACAAACCCTTGAAGAGGTGACAAATTTAGGGAATTATGTCCTTTAAGAGGTTGACCAGGGTTGTGTACAAACCCTTGAAACAACAGCATTTTAAGTGTACTGGCCCTTTAAGAGGTGGACCTGGGAAGCTTACAGACCTTTAAAATTGGCAATACTTTAAGGTGACTGGCCTATGAAGAGGATGACCATGGAAGTGGACAGTCCTTAAAGATGCATTATTGTGTGTGGGTGGCCTTCTAAGAGACAACCCTGGGAATGGACAGACCTTTGGAAATGTCAATGTGGCTTATGAAGTGGAAAGCCACTTGAACATGTGACATGTTTTGCGGACTGGCCCTTTAAGAGGCAGACCCTAGAAGTGGACAAACCCTTGAAGAGGTGACATATTTAGGGAATTATGTCCTTTAAGAGGTTGACCAGGGTTGTGTACAAACCCTCGAAACAACAGCATTTTAAGTGTACTGGCCCTTTAAGAGGTGGACCTGGGAAGCTTACAGACCTTTAAAATTGGCAATACTTTAAGGTGACTGGCCTATGAAGAGGATGACCATGGAAGTGGACAGTCCTTAAAGATGCATTATTGTGTGTGGGTGGCCTTCTAAGAGACAACCCTGGGAATGGACAGACCTTTGGAAATGTCAATGTGGCTTATGAAGTGGAAAGCCACTTGAACATGTGACATGTTTTGCGGACTGGCCCTTTAAGAGGCAGACCCTAGAAGTGGACAAACCCTTGAAGAGGTGACAAATTTAGGGAATTATGTCCTTTAAGAGGTTGACCAGGGTTGTGTACAAACCCTCAAAACAACAGCATTTTAAGTGTACTGGCCCTTTAAGAGGTGGACCTGGGAAGCTTACGGACCTTTAAAATTTGCAATACTTTAAGGTGACTGGCCTATGAAGAGGATGACCATGGAAGTGGACAGTCCTTAAAGATGCATTATTGTGTGTGGGTGGCCTTCTAAGAGACAACCCTGGGAATGGACAGACCTTTGGAAATGTCAATGTGGCTTATGAAGTGGAAAGCCACTTGAACATGTGACATGTTTTGATGACTGGCCCTTTAAGAGGCAGACCCTAGAAGTGGACAAACCCTTGAAGAGGTGACAAATTTAGGGAATTATGTCCTTTAAGAGGTTGACCAGGGTTGTGTACAAACCCTTGAAACAACAGCATTTTAAGTGTACTGGCCCTTTAAGAGGTGGACCTGGGAAGCTTACAGACCTTTAAAATTGGCAATACTTTAAGGTGACTGGCCTATGAAGAGGATGACCATGGAAGTGGACAGTCCTTAAAGATGCATTATTGTGTGTGGGTGGCCTTCTAAGAGACAACCCTGGGAATGGACAGACCTTTGGAAATGTCAATGTGGCTTATGAAGTGGAAAGCCACTTGAACATGTGACATGTTTTGCGGACTGGCCCTTTAAGAGGCAGACCCTAGAAGTGGACAAACCCTTGAAGAGGTGACATATTTAGGGAATTATGTCCTTTAAGAGGTTGACCAGGGTTGTGTACAAACCCTCGAAACAACAGCATTTTAAGTGTACTGGCCCTTTAAGAGGTGGACCTGGGAAGCTTACAGACCTTTAAAATTGGCAATACTTTAAGGTGACTGGCCTATGAAGAGGATGACCATGGAAGTGGACAGTCCTTAAAGATGCATTATTGTGTGTGGGTGGCCTTCTAAGAGACAACCCTGGGAATGGACAGACCTTTGGAAATGTCAATGTGGCTTATGAAGTGGAAAGCTACTTGAACATGTGACATGTTTTGCGGACTGGCCCTTTAAGAGGCAGACCCTAGAAGTGGACAAACCCTTGAAGAGGTGACAAATTTAGGGAATTATGTCCTTTAAGAGGTTGACCAGGGTTGTGTACAAACCCTCAAAACAACAGCATTTTAAGTGTACTGGCCCTTTAAGAGGTGGACCGGGGAAGCTTACGGACCTTTAAAATTGGCAATACTTTAAGGTGACTGGCCTATGAAGAGGATGACCATGGAAGTGGACAGTCCTTAAAGATGCATTATTGTGTGTGGGTGGCCTTCTAAGAGACAACCCTGGGAATGGACAGACCTTTGGAAATGTCAATGTGGCTTATGAAGTGGAAAGCCACTTGAACATGTGACATGTTTTGATGACTGGCCCTTTAAGAGGCAGACCCTAGAAGTGGACAAACCCTTGAAGAGGTGACAAATTGAGGGAATTATGTCCTTTAAGAGGTTGACCAGGGTTGTGTACAAACCCTTGAAACAACAGCATTTTAAGTGTACTGGCTCTTTAAGAGGTGGACCTGGGAAGCTTACAGACCTTTAAAATTGGCAATACTTTAAGGTGACTGGCCTATGAATAGGATGACCATGGAAGTGGACAGTCCTTAAAGATGCATTATTGTGTGTGGGTGGCCTTCTAAGAGACAACCCTGGGAATGGACAGACCTTTGGAAATGTCAATGTGGCTTATGAAGTGGAAAGCCACTTGAACATGTGACATGTTTTGCGGACTGGCCCTTTAAGAGGCAGACCCTAGAAGTGGACAAACCCTTGAAGAGGTGACAAATTTAGGGAATTATGTCCTTTAAGAGGTTGACCAGGGTTGTGTACAAACCCTCAAAACAACAGCATTTTAAGTGTACTGGCCCTTTAAGAGGTGGACCTGGGAAGCTTACGGACCTTTAAAATTGGCAATACTTTAAGGTGACTGGCCTATGAAGAGGATGACCATGGAAGTGGACAGTCCTTAAAGATGCATTATTGTGTGTGGGTGGCCTTCTAAGAGACAACCCTGGGAATGGACAGACCTTTGGAAATGTCAATGTGGCTTATGAAGTGGAAAGCCACTTGAACATGTGACATGTTTTGCGGACTGGCCCTTTAAGAGGCAGACCCTAGAAGTGGACAAACCCTTGAAGAGGTGACAAATTTAGGGAATTATGTCCTTTAAGAGGTTGACCAGGGTTGTGTACAAACCCTCGAAACAACAGCATTTTAAGTGTACTGGCCCTTTAAGAGGTGGACCTGGGAAGCTTACAGACCTTTAAAATTGGCAATACTTTAAGGTGACTGGCCTATGAAGAGGATGACCATGGAAGTGGACAGTCCTTAAAGATGCATTATTGTGTGTGGGTGGCCTTCTAAGAGACAACCCTGGGAATGGACAGACCTTTGGAAATGTCAATGTGGCTTATGAAGTGGAAAGCCACTTGAACATGTGACATGTTTTGCGGACTGGCCCTTTAAGAGGCAGACCCTAGAAGTGGACAAACCCTTGAAGAGGTGACAAATTTAGGGAATTATGTCCTTTAAGAGGTTGACCAGGGTTGTGTACAAACCCTCAAAACAACAGCATTTTAAGTGTACTGGCCCTTTAAGAGGTGGACCTGGGAAGCTTACGGACCTTTAAAATTTGCAATACTTTAAGGTGACTGGCCTATGAAGAGGATGACCATGGAAGTGGACAGTCCTTAAAGATGCATTATTGTGTGTGGGTGGCCTTCTAAGAGACAACCCTGGGAATGGACAGACCTTTGGAAATGTCAATGTGGCTTATGAAGTGGAAAGCCACTTGAACATGTGACATGTTTTGATGACTGGCCCTTTAAGAGGCAGACCCTAGAAGTGGACAAACCCTTGAAGAGGTGACAAATTGAGGGAATTATGTCCTTTAAGAGGTTGACCAGGGTTGTGTACAAACCCTTGAAACAACAGCATTTTAAGTGTACTGGCTCTTTAAGAGGTGGACCTGGGAAGCTTACAGACCTTTAAAATTGGCAATACTTTAAGGTGACTGGCCTATGAATAGGATGACCATGGAAGTGGACAGTCCTTAAAGATGCATTATTGTGTGTGGGTGGCCTTCTAAGAGACAACCCTGGGAATGGACAGACCTTTGGAAATGTCAATGTGGCTTATGAAGTGGAAAGCCACTTGAACATGTGACATGTTTTGCGGACTGGCCCTTTAAGAGGCAGACCCTAGAAGTGGACAAACCCTTGAAGAGGTGACAAATTTAGGGAATTATGTCCTTTAAGAGGTTGACCAGGGTTGTGTACAAACCCTCAAAACAACAGCATTTTAAGTGTACTGGCCCTTTAAGAGGTGGACCTGGGAAGCTCACGGACCTTTAAAATTGGCAATACTTTAAGGTGACTGGCCTATGAAGAGGATGACCATGGAAGTGGACAGTCCTTAAAGATGCATTATTGTGTGTGGGTGGCCTTCTAAGAGACAACCCTGGGAATGGACAGACCTTTGGAAATGTCAATGTGGCTTATGAAGTGGAAAGCCACTTGAACATGTGACATGTTTTGCGGACTGGCCCTTTAAGAGGCAGACCCTAGAAGTGGACAAACCCTTGAAGAGGTGACAAATTTAGGGAATTATGTCCTTTAAGAGGTTGACCAGGGTTGTGTACAAACCCTTGAAACAACAGCATTTTAAGTGTACTGGCCCTTTAAGAGGTGGACCTGGGAAGCTTACAGACCTTTAAAATTGGCAATACTTTAAGGTGACTGGCCTATGAAGAGGATGACCATGGAAGTGGACAGTCCTTAAAGATGCATTATTGTGTGTGGGTGGCCTTCTAAGAGACAACCCTGGGAATGGACAGACCTTTGGAAATGTCAATGTGGCTTATGAAGTGGAAAGCCACTTGAACATGTGACATGTTTTGATGACTGGCCCTTTAAGAGGCAGACCCTAGAAGTGGACAAACCCTTGAAGAGGTGACAAATTTAGGGAATTATGTCCTTTAAGAGGTTGACCAGGGTTGTGTACAAACCCTTGAAACAACAGCATTTTAAGTGTACTGGCTCTTTAAGAGGTGGACCTGGGAAGCTTACAGACCTTTAAAATTGGCAATACTTTAAGGTGACTGGCCTATGAATAGGATGACCATGGAAGTGGACAGTCCTTAAAGATGCATTATTGTGTGTGGGTGGCCTTCTAAGAGACAACCCTGGGAATGGACAGACCTTTGGAAATGTCAATGTGGCTTATGAAGTGGAAAGCCACTTGAACATGTGACATGTTTTGCGGACTGGCCCTTTAAGAGGCAGACCCTAGAAGTGGACAAACCCTTGAAGAGGTGACAAATTTAGGGAATTATGTCCTTTAAGAGGTTGACCAGGGTTGTGTACAAACCCTTGAAACAACAGCATTTTAAGTGTACTGGCCCTTTAAGAGGTGGACCTGGGAAGCTTACAGACCTTTAAAATTGGCAATACTTTAAGGTGACTGGCCTATGAAGAGGATGACCATGGAAGTGGACAGTCCTTAAAGATGCATTATTGTGTGTGGGTGGCCTTCTAAGAGACAACCCTGGGAATGGACAGACCTTTGGAAATGTCAATGTGGCTTATGAAGTGGAAAGCCACTTGAACATGTGACATGTTTTGCGGACTGGCCCTTTAAGAGGCAGACCCTAGAAGTGGACAAACCCTTGAAGAGGTGACAAATTTAGGGAATTATGTCCTTTAAGAGGTTGACCAGGGTTGTGTACAAACCCTCAAAACAACAGCATTTTAAGTGTACTGGCCCTTTAAGAGGTGGACCGGGGAAGCTTACGGACCTTTAAAATTGGCAATACTTTAAGGTGACTGGCCTATGAAGAGGATGACCATGGAAGTGGACAGTCCTTAAAGATGCATTATTGTGTGTGGGTGGCCTTCTAAGAGACAACCCTGGGAATGGACAGACCTTTGGAAATGTCAATGTGGCTTATGAAGTGGAAAGCCACTTGAACATGTGACATGTTTTGATGACTGGCCCTTTAAGAGGCAGACCCTAGAAGTGGACAAACCCTTGAAGAGGTGACAAATTGAGGGAATTATGTCCTTTAAGAGGTTGACCAGGGTTGTGTACAAACCCTTGAAACAACAGCATTTTAAGTGTACTGGCTCTTTAAGAGGTGGACCTGGGAAGCTTACAGACCTTTAAAATTGGCAATACTTTAAGGTGACTGGCCTATGAATAGGATGACCATGGAAGTGGACAGTCCTTAAAGATGCATTATTGTGTGTGGGTGGCCTTCTAAGAGACAACCCTGGGAATGGACAGACCTTTGGAAATGTCAATGTGGCTTATGAAGTGGAAAGCCACTTGAACATGTGACATGTTTTGCGGACTGGCCCTTTAAGAGGCAGACCCTAGAAGTGGACAAACCCTTGAAGAGGTGACAAATTTAGGGAATTATGTCCTTTAAGAGGTTGACCAGGGTTGTGTACAAACCCTTGAAACAACAGCATTTTAAGTGTACTGGCCCTTTAAGAGGTGGACCTGGGAAGCTTACAGACCTTTAAAATTGGCAATACTTTAAGGTGACTGGCCTATGAAGAGGATGACCATGGAAGTGGACAGTCCTTAAAGATGCATTATTGTGTGTGGGTGGCCTTCTAAGAGACAACCCTGGGAATGGACAGACCTTTGGAAATGTCAATGTGGCTTATGAAGTGGAAAGCCACTTGAACATGTGACATGTTTTGATGACTGGCCCTTTAAGAGGCAGACCCTAGAAGTGGACAAACCCTTGAAGAGGTGACAAATTTAGGGAATTATGTCCTTTAAGAGGTTGACCAGGGTTGTGTACAAACCCTTGAAACAACAGCATTTTAAGTGTACTGGCTCTTTAAGAGGTGGACCTGGGAAGCTTACAGACCTTTAAAATTGGCAATACTTTAAGGTGACTGGCCTATGAATAGGATGACCATGGAAGTGGACAGTCCTTAAAGATGCATTATTGTGTGTGGGTGGCCTTCTAAGAGACAACCCTGGGAATGGACAGACCTTTGGAAATGTCAATGTGGCTTATGAAGTGGAAAGCCACTTGAACATGTGACATGTTTTGCGGACTGGCCCTTTAAGAGGCAGACCCTAGAAGTGGACAAACCCTTGAAGAGGTGACAAATTTAGGGAATTATGTCCTTTAAGAGGTTGACCAGGGTTGTGTACAAACCCTTGAAACAACAGCATTTTAAGTGTACTGGCCCTTTAAGAGGTGGACCTGGGAAGCTTACAGACCTTTAAAATTGGCAATACTTTAAGGTGACTGGCCTATGAAGAGGATGACCATGGAAGTGGACAGTCCTTAAAGATGCATTATTGTGTGTGGGTGGCCTTCTAAGAGACAACCCTGGGAATGGACAGACCTTTGGAAATGTCAATGTGGCTTATGAAGTGGAAAGCCACTTGAACATGTGACATGTTTTGCGGACTGGCCCTTTAAGAGGCAGACCCTAGAAGTGGACAAACCCTTGAAGAGGTGACAAATTTAGGGAATTATGTCCTTTAAGAGGTTGACCAGGGTTGTGTACAAACCCTCAAAACAACAGCATTTTAAGTGTACTGGCCCTTTAAGAGGTGGACCGGGGAAGCTTACGGACCTTTAAAATTGGCAATACTTTAAGGTGACTGGCCTATGAAGAGGATGACCATGGAAGTGGACAGTCCTTAAAGATGCATTATTGTGTGTGGGTGGCCTTCTAAGAGACAACCCTGGGAATGGACAGACCTTTGGAAATGTCAATGTGGCTTATGAAGTGGAAAGCCACTTGAACATGTGACATGTTTTGATGACTGGCCCTTTAAGAGGCAGACCCTAGAAGTGGACAAACCCTTGAAGAGGTGACAAATTGAGGGAATTATGTCCTTTAAGAGGTTGACCAGGGTTGTGTACAAACCCTTGAAACAACAGCATTTTAAGTGTACTGGCTCTTTAAGATGTGGACCTGGGAAGCTTACAGACCTTTAAAATTGGCAATACTTTAAGGTGACTGGCCTATGAATAGGATGACCATGGAAGTGGACAGTCCTTAAAGATGCATTATTGTGTGTGGGTGGCCTTCTAAGAGACAACCCTGGGAATGGACAGACCTTTGGAAATGTCAATGTGGCTTATGAAGTGGAAAGCCACTTGAACATGTGACATGTTTTGCGGACTGGCCCTTTAAGAGGCAGACCCTAGAAGTGGACAAACCCTTGAAGAGGTGACAAATTTAGGGAATTATGTCCTTTAAGAGGTTGACCAGGGTTGTGTACAAACCCTCAAAACAACAGCATTTTAAGTGTACTGGCCCTTTAAGAGGTGGACCTGGGAAGCTTACGGACCTTTAAAATTGGCAATACTTTAAGGTGACTGGCCTATGAAGAGGATGACCATGGAAGTGGACAGTCCTTAAAGATGCATTATTGTGTGTGGGTGGCCTTCTAAGAGACAACCCTGGGAATGGACAGACCTTTGGAAATGTCAATGTGGCTTATGAAGTGGAAAGCCACTTGAACATGTGACATGTTTTGCGGACTGGCCCTTTAAGAGGCAGACCCTAGAAGTGGACAAACCTTTGAAGAGGTGACAAATTTAGGGAATTATGTCCTTTAAGAGGTTGACCAGGGTTGTGTACAAACCCTCGAAACAACAGCATTTTAAGTGTACTGGCCCTTTAAGAGGTGGACCTGGGAAGCTTACAGACCTTTAAAATTGGCAATACTTTAAGGTGACTGGCCTATGAAGAGGATGACCATGGAAGTGGACAGTCCTTAAAGATGCATTATTGTGTGTGGGTGGCCTTCTAAGAGACAACCCTGGGAATGGACAGACCTTTGGAAATGTCAATGTGGCTTATGAAGTGGAAAGCCACTTGAACATGTGACATGTTTTGCGGACTGGCCCTTTAAGAGGCAGACCCTAGAAGTGGACAAACCCTTGAAGAGGTGACAAATTTAGGGAATTATGTCCTTTAAGAGGTTGACCAGGGTTGTGTACAAACCCTCAAAACAACAGCATTTTAAGTGTACTGGCCCTTTAAGAGGTGGACCTGGGAAGCTTACGGACCTTTAAAATTTGCAATACTTTAAGGTGACTGGCCTATGAAGAGGATGACCATGGAAGTGGACAGTCCTTAAAGATGCATTATTGTGTGTGGGTGGCCTTCTAAGAGACAACCCTGGGAATGGACAGACCTTTGGAAATGTCAATGTGGCTTATGAAGTGGAAAGCCACTTGAACATGTGACATGTTTTGATGACTGGCCCTTTAAGAGGCAGACCCTAGAAGTGGACAAACCCTTGAAGAGGTGACAAATTTAGGGAATTATGTCCTTTAAGAGGTTGACCAGGGTTGTGTACAAACCCTTGAAACAACAGCATTTTAAGTGTACTGGCCCTTTAAGAGGTGGACCTGGGAAGCTTACAGACCTTTAAAATTGGCAATACTTTAAGGTGACTGGCCTATGAAGAGGATGACCATGGAAGTGGACAGTCCTTAAAGATGCATTATTGTGTGTGGGTGGCCTTCTAAGAGACAACCCTGGGAATGGACAGACCTTTGGAAATGTCAATGTGGCTTATGAAGTGGAAAGCCACTTGAACATGTGACATGTTTTGCGGACTGGCCCTTTAAGAGGCAGACCCTAGAAGTGGACAAACCCTTGAAGAGGTGACAAATTTAGGGAATTATGTCCTTTAAGAGGTTGACCAGGGTTGTGTACAAACCCTCAAAACAACAGCATTTTAAGTGTACTGGCCCTTTAAGAGGTGGACTTGGGAAGCTTACGGACCTTTAAAATTGGCAATACTTTAAGGTGACTGGCCTATGAAGAGGATGACCATGGAAGTGGACAGTCCTTAAAGATGCATTATTGTGTGTGGGTGGCCTTCTAAGAGACAACCCTGGGAATGGACAGACCTTTGGAAATGTCAATGTGGCTTATGAAGTGGAAAGCCACTTGAACATGTGACATGTTTTGATGACTGGCCCTTTAAGAGGCAGACCCTAGAAGTGGACAAACCCTTGAAGAGGTGACAAATTTAGGGAATTATGTCCTTTAAGAGGTTGACCAGGGATGTGTACAAACCCTTGAAACAACAGCATTTTAAGTGTACTGGCCCTTTAAGAGGTGGACCTGGGAAGCTTACAGACCTTTAAAATTGGCAATACTTTAAGGTGACTGGCCTATGAAGAGGATGACCATGGAAGTGGACAGTCCTTAAAGATGCATTATTGTGTGTGGGTGGCCTTCTAAGAGACAACCCTGGGAATGGACAGACCTTTGGAAATGTCAAAGTGGCTTATGAAGTGGAAAGCCACTTGAACATGTGACATGTTTTGATGACTGGCCCTTTAAGAGGCAGACCCTAGAAGTGGACAAACCCTTGAAGAGGTGACAAATTTAGGGAATTATGTCCTTTAAGAGGTTGACCAGGGTTGTGTACAAACCCTTGAAACAACAGCATTTTAAGTGTACTGGCCCTTTAAGAGGTGGACCTGGGAAGCTTACAGACCTTTAAAATTGGCAATACTTTAAGGTGACTGGCCTATGAAGAGGATGACCATGGAAGTGGACAGTCCTTAAAGATGCATTATTGTGTGTGGGTGGCCTTCTAAGAGACAACCCTGGGAATGGACAGACCTTTGGAAATGTCAATGTGGCTTATGAAGTGGAAAGCCACTTGAACATGTGACATGTTTTGCGGACTGGCCCTTTAAGAGGCAGACCCTAGAAGTGGACAAACCCTTGAAGAGGTGACATATTTAGGGAATTATGTCCTTTAAGAGGTTGACCAGGGTTGTGTACAAACCCTCGAAACAACAGCATTTTAAGTGTACTGGCCCTTTAAGAGGTGGACCTGGGAAGCTTACAGACCTTTAAAATTGGCAATACTTTAAGGTGACTGGCCTATGAAGAGGATGACCATGGAAGTGGACAGTCCTTAAAGATGCATTATTGTGTGTGGGTGGCCTTCTAAGAGACAACCCTGGGAATGGACAGACCTTTGGAAATGTCAATGTGGCTTATGAAGTGGAAAGCCACTTGAACATGTGACATGTTTTGCGGACTGGCCCTTTAAGAGGCAGACCCTAGAAGTGGACAAACCCTTGAAGAGGTGACAAATTTAGGGAATTATGTCCTTTAAGAGGTTGACCAGGGTTGTGTACAAACCCTCAAAACAACAGCATTTTAAGTGTACTGGCCCTTTAAGAGGTGGACCGGGGAAGCTTACGGACCTTTAAAATTGGCAATACTTTAAGGTGACTGGCCTATGAAGAGGATGACCATGGAAGTGGACAGTCCTTAAAGATGCATTATTGTGTGTGGGTGGCCTTCTAAGAGACAACCCTGGGAATGGACAGACCTTTGGAAATGTCAATGTGGCTTATGAAGTGGAAAGCCACTTGAACATGTGACATGTTTTGATGACTGGCCCTTTAAGAGGCAGACCCTAGAAGTGGACAAACCCTTGAAGAGGTGACAAATTGAGGGAATTATGTCCTTTAAGAGGTTGACCAGGGTTGTGTACAAACCCTTGAAACAACAGCATTTTAAGTGTACTGGCTCTTTAAGAGGTGGACCTGGGAAGCTTACAGACCTTTAAAATTGGCAATACTTTAAGGTGACTGGCCTATGAATAGGATGACCATGGAAGTGGACAGTCCTTAAAGATGCATTATTGTGTGTGGGTGGCCTTCTAAGAGACAACCCTGGGAATGGACAGACCTTTGGAAATGTCAATGTGGCTTATGAAGTGGAAAGCCACTTGAACATGTGACATGTTTTGCGGACTGGCCCTTTAAGAGGCAGACCCTAGAAGTGGACAAACCCTTGAAGAGGTGACAAATTTAGGGAATTATGTCCTTTAAGAGGTTGACCAGGGTTGTGTACAAACCCTCAAAACAACAGCATTTTAAGTGTACTGGCCCTTTAAGAGGTGGACCTGGGAAGCTTACGGACCTTTAAAATTGGCAATACTTTAAGGTGACTGGCCTATGAAGAGGATGACCATGGAAGTGGACAGTCCTTAAAGATGCATTATTGTGTGTGGGTGGCCTTCTAAGAGACAACCCTGGGAATGGACAGACCTTTGGAAATGTCAATGTGGCTTATGAAGTGGAAAGCCACTTGAACATGTGACATGTTTTGCGGACTGGCCCTTTAAGAGGCAGACCCTAGAAGTGGACAAACCCTTGAAGAGGTGACAAATTTAGGGAATTATGTCCTTTAAGAGGTTGACCAGGGTTGTGTACAAACCCTCGAAACAACAGCATTTTAAGTGTACTGGCCCTTTAAGAGGTGGACCTGGGAAGCTTACAGACCTTTAAAATTGGCAATACTTTAAGGTGACTGGCCTATGAAGAGGATGACCATGGAAGTGGACAGTCCTTAAAGATGCATTATTGTGTGTGGGTGGCCTTCTAAGAGACAACCCTGGGAATGGACAGACCTTTGGAAATGTCAATGTGGCTTATGAAGTGGAAAGCCACTTGAACATGTGACATGTTTTGCGGACTGGCCCTTTAAGAGGCAGACCCTAGAAGTGGACAAACCCTTGAAGAGGTGACAAATTTAGGGAATTATGTCCTTTAAGAGGTTGACCAGGGTTGTGTACAAACCCTCAAAACAACAGCATTTTAAGTGTACTGGCCCTTTAAGAGGTGGACCTGGGAAGCTTACGGACCTTTAAAATTTGCAATACTTTAAGGTGACTGGCCTATGAAGAGGATGACCATGGAAGTGGACAGTCCTTAAAGATGCATTATTGTGTGTGGGTGGCCTTCTAAGAGACAACCCTGGGAATGGACAGACCTTTGGAAATGTCAATGTGGCTTATGAAGTGGAAAGCCACTTGAACATGTGACATGTTTTGATGACTGGCCCTTTAAGAGGCAGACCCTAGAAGTGGACAAACCCTTGAAGAGGTGACAAATTGAGGGAATTATGTCCTTTAAGAGGTTGACCAGGGTTGTGTACAAACCCTTGAAACAACAGCATTTTAAGTGTACTGGCTCTTTAAGAGGTGGACCTGGGAAGCTTACAGACCTTTAAAATTGGCAATACTTTAAGGTGACTGGCCTATGAATAGGATGACCATGGAAGTGGACAGTCCTTAAAGATGCATTATTGTGTGTGGGTGGCCTTCTAAGAGACAACCCTGGGAATGGACAGACCTTTGGAAATGTCAATGTGGCTTATGAAGTGGAAAGCCACTTGAACATGTGACATGTTTTGCGGACTGGCCCTTTAAGAGGCAGACCCTAGAAGTGGACAAACCCTTGAAGAGGTGACAAATTTAGGGAATTATGTCCTTTAAGAGGTTGACCAGGGTTGTGTACAAACCCTCAAAACAACAGCATTTTAAGTGTACTGGCCCTTTAAGAGGTGGACCTGGGAAGCTCACGGACCTTTAAAATTGGCAATACTTTAAGGTGACTGGCCTATGAAGAGGATGACCATGGAAGTGGACAGTCCTTAAAGATGCATTATTGTGTGTGGGTGGCCTTCTAAGAGACAACCCTGGGAATGGACAGACCTTTGGAAATGTCAATGTGGCTTATGAAGTGGAAAGCCACTTGAACATGTGACATGTTTTGCGGACTGGCCCTTTAAGAGGCAGACCCTAGAAGTGGACAAACCCTTGAAGAGGTGACAAATTTAGGGAATTATGTCCTTTAAGAGGTTGACCAGGGTTGTGTACAAACCCTTGAAACAACAGCATTTTAAGTGTACTGGCCCTTTAAGAGGTGGACCTGGGAAGCTTACAGACCTTTAAAATTGGCAATACTTTAAGGTGACTGGCCTATGAAGAGGATGACCATGGAAGTGGACAGTCCTTAAAGATGCATTATTGTGTGTGGGTGGCCTTCTAAGAGACAACCCTGGGAATGGACAGACCTTTGGAAATGTCAATGTGGCTTATGAAGTGGAAAGCCACTTGAACATGTGACATGTTTTGATGACTGGCCCTTTAAGAGGCAGACCCTAGAAGTGGACAAACCCTTGAAGAGGTGACAAATTTAGGGAATTATGTCCTTTAAGAGGTTGACCAGGGTTGTGTACAAACCCTTGAAACAACAGCATTTTAAGTGTACTGGCTCTTTAAGAGGTGGACCTGGGAAGCTTACAGACCTTTAAAATTGGCAATACTTTAAGGTGACTGGCCTATGAATAGGATGACCATGGAAGTGGACAGTCCTTAAAGATGCATTATTGTGTGTGGGTGGCCTTCTAAGAGACAACCCTGGGAATGGACAGACCTTTGGAAATGTCAATGTGGCTTATGAAGTGGAAAGCCACTTGAACATGTGACATGTTTTGCGGACTGGCCCTTTAAGAGGCAGACCCTAGAAGTGGACAAACCCTTGAAGAGGTGACAAATTTAGGGAATTATGTCCTTTAAGAGGTTGACCAGGGTTGTGTACAAACCCTTGAAACAACAGCATTTTAAGTGTACTGGCCCTTTAAGAGGTGGACCTGGGAAGCTTACAGACCTTTAAAATTGGCAATACTTTAAGGTGACTGGCCTATGAAGAGGATGACCATGGAAGTGGACAGTCCTTAAAGATGCATTATTGTGTGTGGGTGGCCTTCTAAGAGACAACCCTGGGAATGGACAGACCTTTGGAAATGTCAATGTGGCTTATGAAGTGGAAAGCCACTTGAACATGTGACATGTTTTGCGGACTGGCCCTTTAAGAGGCAGACCCTAGAAGTGGACAAACCCTTGAAGAGGTGACAAATTTAGGGAATTATGTCCTTTAAGAGGTTGACCAGGGTTGTGTACAAACCCTCAAAACAACAGCATTTTAAGTGTACTGGCCCTTTAAGAGGTGGACCGGGGAAGCTTACGGACCTTTAAAATTGGCAATACTTTAAGGTGACTGGCCTATGAAGAGGATGACCATGGAAGTGGACAGTCCTTAAAGATGCATTATTGTGTGTGGGTGGCCTTCTAAGAGACAACCCTGGGAATGGACAGACCTTTGGAAATGTCAATGTGGCTTATGAAGTGGAAAGCCACTTGAACATGTGACATGTTTTGATGACTGGCCCTTTAAGAGGCAGACCCTAGAAGTGGACAAACCCTTGAAGAGGTGACAAATTGAGGGAATTATGTCCTTTAAGAGGTTGACCAGGGTTGTGTACAAACCCTTGAAACAACAGCATTTTAAGTGTACTGGCTCTTTAAGAGGTGGACCTGGGAAGCTTACAGACCTTTAAAATTGGCAATACTTTAAGGTGACTGGCCTATGAATAGGATGACCATGGAAGTGGACAGTCCTTAAAGATGCATTATTGTGTGTGGGTGGCCTTCTAAGAGACAACCCTGGGAATGGACAGACCTTTGGAAATGTCAATGTGGCTTATGAAGTGGAAAGCCACTTGAACATGTGACATGTTTTGCGGACTGGCCCTTTAAGAGGCAGACCCTAGAAGTGGACAAACCCTTGAAGAGGTGACAAATTTAGGGAATTATGTCCTTTAAGAGGTTGACCAGGGTTGTGTACAAACCCTTGAAACAACAGCATTTTAAGTGTACTGGCCCTTTAAGAGGTGGACCTGGGAAGCTTACAGACCTTTAAAATTGGCAATACTTTAAGGTGACTGGCCTATGAAGAGGATGACCATGGAAGTGGACAGTCCTTAAAGATGCATTATTGTGTGTGGGTGGCCTTCTAAGAGACAACCCTGGGAATGGACAGACCTTTGGAAATGTCAATGTGGCTTATGAAGTGGAAAGCCACTTGAACATGTGACATGTTTTGATGACTGGCCCTTTAAGAGGCAGACCCTAGAAGTGGACAAACCCTTGAAGAGGTGACAAATTTAGGGAATTATGTCCTTTAAGAGGTTGACCAGGGTTGTGTACAAACCCTTGAAACAACAGCATTTTAAGTGTACTGGCTCTTTAAGAGGTGGACCTGGGAAGCTTACAGACCTTTAAAATTGGCAATACTTTAAGGTGACTGGCCTATGAATAGGATGACCATGGAAGTGGACAGTCCTTAAAGATGCATTATTGTGTGTGGGTGGCCTTCTAAGAGACAACCCTGGGAATGGACAGACCTTTGGAAATGTCAATGTGGCTTATGAAGTGGAAAGCCACTTGAACATGTGACATGTTTTGCGGACTGGCCCTTTAAGAGGCAGACCCTAGAAGTGGACAAACCCTTGAAGAGGTGACAAATTTAGGGAATTATGTCCTTTAAGAGGTTGACCAGGGTTGTGTACAAACCCTTGAAACAACAGCATTTTAAGTGTACTGGCCCTTTAAGAGGTGGACCTGGGAAGCTTACAGACCTTTAAAATTGGCAATACTTTAAGGTGACTGGCCTATGAAGAGGATGACCATGGAAGTGGACAGTCCTTAAAGATGCATTATTGTGTGTGGGTGGCCTTCTAAGAGACAACCCTGGGAATGGACAGACCTTTGGAAATGTCAATGTGGCTTATGAAGTGGAAAGCCACTTGAACATGTGACATGTTTTGCGGACTGGCCCTTTAAGAGGCAGACCCTAGAAGTGGACAAACCCTTGAAGAGGTGACAAATTTAGGGAATTATGTCCTTTAAGAGGTTGACCAGGGTTGTGTACAAACCCTCAAAACAACAGCATTTTAAGTGTACTGGCCCTTTAAGAGGTGGACCGGGGAAGCTTACGGACCTTTAAAATTGGCAATACTTTAAGGTGACTGGCCTATGAAGAGGATGACCATGGAAGTGGACAGTCCTTAAAGATGCATTATTGTGTGTGGGTGGCCTTCTAAGAGACAACCCTGGGAATGGACAGACCTTTGGAAATGTCAATGTGGCTTATGAAGTGGAAAGCCACTTGAACATGTGACATGTTTTGATGACTGGCCCTTTAAGAGGCAGACCCTAGAAGTGGACAAACCCTTGAAGAGGTGACAAATTAAGGGAATTATGTCCTTTAAGAGGTTGACCAGGGTTGTGTACAAACCCTTGAAACAACAGCATTTTAAGTGTACTGGCTCTTTAAGATGTGGACCTGGGAAGCTTACAGACCTTTAAAATTGGCAATACTTTAAGGTGACTGGCCTATGAATAGGATGACCATGGAAGTGGACAGTCCTTAAAGATGCATTATTGTGTGTGGGTGGCCTTCTAAGAGACAACCCTGGGAATGGACAGACCTTTGGAAATGTCAATGTGGCTTATGAAGTGGAAAGCCACTTGAACATGTGACATGTTTTGCGGACTGGCCCTTTAAGAGGCAGACCCTAGAAGTGGACAAACCCTTGAAGAGGTGACAAATTTAGGGAATTATGTCCTTTAAGAGGTTGACCAGGGTTGTGTACAAACCCTCAAAACAACAGCATTTTAAGTGTACTGGCCCTTTAAGAGGTGGACCTGGGAAGCTTACGGACCTTTAAAATTGGCAATACTTTAAGGTGACTGGCCTATGAAGAGGATGACCATGGAAGTGGACAGTCCTTAAAGATGCATTATTGTGTGTGGGTGGCCTTCTAAGAGACAACCCTGGGAATGGACAGACCTTTGGAAATGTCAATGTGGCTTATGAAGTGGAAAGCCACTTGAACATGTGACATGTTTTGCGGACTGGCCCTTTAAGAGGCAGACCCTAGAAGTGGACAAACCTTTGAAGAGGTGACAAATTTAGGGAATTATGTCCTTTAAGAGGTTGACCAGGGTTGTGTACAAACCCTCGAAACAACAGCATTTTAAGTGTACTGGCCCTTTAAGAGGTGGACCTGGGAAGCTTACAGACCTTTAAAATTGGCAATACTTTAAGGTGACTGGCCTATGAAGAGGATGACCATGGAAGTGGACAGTCCTTAAAGATGCATTATTGTGTGTGGGTGGCCTTCTAAGAGACAACCCTGGGAATGGACAGACCTTTGGAAATGTCAATGTGGCTTATGAAGTGGAAAGCCACTTGAACATGTGACATGTTTTGCGGACTGGCCCTTTAAGAGGCAGACCCTAGAAGTGGACAAACCCTTGAAGAGGTGACAAATTTAGGGAATTATGTCCTTTAAGAGGTTGACCAGGGTTGTGTACAAACCCTCAAAACAACAGCATTTTAAGTGTACTGGCCCTTTAAGAGGTGGACCTGGGAAGCTTACGGACCTTTAAAATTTGCAATACTTTAAGGTGACTGGCCTATGAAGAGGATGACCATGGAAGTGGACAGTCCTTAAAGATGCATTATTGTGTGTGGGTGGCCTTCTAAGAGACAACCCTGGGAATGGACAGACCTTTGGAAATGTCAATGTGGCTTATGAAGTGGAAAGCCACTTGAACATGTGACATGTTTTGATGACTGGCCCTTTAAGAGGCAGACCCTAGAAGTGGACAAACCCTTGAAGAGGTGACAAATTTAGGGAATTATGTCCTTTAAGAGGTTGACCAGGGTTGTGTACAAACCCTTGAAACAACAGCATTTTAAGTGTACTGGCCCTTTAAGAGGTGGACCTGGGAAGCTTACAGACCTTTAAAATTGGCAATACTTTAAGGTGACTGGCCTATGAAGAGGATGACCATGGAAGTGGACAGTCCTTAAAGATGCATTATTGTGTGTGGGTGGCCTTCTAAGAGACAACCCTGGGAATGGACAGACCTTTGGAAATGTCAATGTGGCTTATGAAGTGGAAAGCCACTTGAACATGTGACATGTTTTGCGGACTGGCCCTTTAAGAGGCAGACCCTAGAAGTGGACAAACCCTTGAAGAGGTGACAAATTTAGGGAATTATGTCCTTTAAGAGGTTGACCAGGGTTGTGTACAAACCCTCAAAACAACAGCATTTTAAGTGTACTGGCCCTTTAAGAGGTGGACTTGGGAAGCTTACGGACCTTTAAAATTGGCAATACTTTAAGGTGACTGGCCTATGAAGAGGATGACCATGGAAGTGGACAGTCCTTAAAGATGCATTATTGTGTGTGGGTGGCCTTCTAAGAGACAACCCTGGGAATGGACAGACCTTTGGAAATGTCAATGTGGCTTATGAAGTGGAAAGCCACTTGAACATGTGACATGTTTTGATGACTGGCCCTTTAAGAGGCAGACCCTAGAAGTGGACAAACCCTTGAAGAGGTGACAAATTTAGGGAATTATGTCCTTTAAGAGGTTGACCAGGGATGTGTACAAACCCTTGAAACAACAGCATTTTAAGTGTACTGGCCCTTTAAGAGGTGGACCTGGGAAGCTTACAGACCTTTAAAATTGGCAATACTTTAAGGTGACTGGCCTATGAAGAGGATGACCATGGAAGTGGACAGTCCTTAAAGATGCATTATTGTGTGTGGGTGGCCTTCTAAGAGACAACCCTGGGAATGGACAGACCTTTGGAAATGTCAAAGTGGCTTATGAAGTGGAAAGCCACTTGAACATGTGACATGTTTTGATGACTGGCCCTTTAAGAGGCAGACCCTAGAAGTGGACAAACCCTTGAAGAGGTGACAAATTTAGGGAATTATGTCCTTTAAGAGGTTGACCAGGGTTGTGTACAAACCCTTGAAACAACAGCATTTTAAGTGTACTGGCCCTTTAAGAGGTGGACCTGGGAAGCTTACAGACCTTTAAAATTGGCAATACTTTAAGGTGACTGGCCTATGAAGAGGATGACCATGGAAGTGGACAGTCCTTAAAGATGCATTATTGTGTGTGGGTGGCCTTCTAAGAGACAACCCTGGGAATGGACAGACCTTTGGAAATGTCAATGTGGCTTATGAAGTGGAAAGCCACTTGAACATGTGACATGTTTTGCGGACTGGCCCTTTAAGAGGCAGACCCTAGAAGTGGACAAACCCTTGAAGAGGTGACATATTTAGGGAATTATGTCCTTTAAGAGGTTGACCAGGGTTGTGTACAAACCCTCGAAACAACAGCATTTTAAGTGTACTGGCCCTTTAAGAGGTGGACCTGGGAAGCTTACAGACCTTTAAAATTGGCAATACTTTAAGGTGACTGGCCTATGAAGAGGATGACCATGGAAGTGGACAGTCCTTAAAGATGCATTATTGTGTGTGGGTGGCCTTCTAAGAGACAACCCTGGGAATGGACAGACCTTTGGAAATGTCAATGTGGCTTATGAAGTGGAAAGCCACTTGAACATGTGACATGTTTTGCGGACTGGCCCTTTAAGAGGCAGACCCTAGAAGTGGACAAACCCTTGAAGAGGTGACAAATTTAGGGAATTATGTCCTTTAAGAGGTTGACCAGGGTTGTGTACAAACCCTCAAAACAACAGCATTTTAAGTGTACTGGCCCTTTAAGAGGTGGACCGGGGAAGCTTACGGACCTTTAAAATTGGCAATACTTTAAGGTGACTGGCCTATGAAGAGGATGACCATGGAAGTGGACAGTCCTTAAAGATGCATTATTGTGTGTGGGTGGCCTTCTAAGAGACAACCCTGGGAATGGACAGACCTTTGGAAATGTCAATGTGGCTTATGAAGTGGAAAGCCACTTGAACATGTGACATGTTTTGATGACTGGCCCTTTAAGAGGCAGACCCTAGAAGTGGACAAACCCTTGAAGAGGTGACAAATTGAGGGAATTATGTCCTTTAAGAGGTTGACCAGGGTTGTGTACAAACCCTTGAAACAACAGCATTTTAAGTGTACTGGCTCTTTAAGAGGTGGACCTGGGAAGCTTACAGACCTTTAAAATTGGCAATACTTTAAGGTGACTGGCCTATGAATAGGATGACCATGGAAGTGGACAGTCCTTAAAGATGCATTATTGTGTGTGGGTGGCCTTCTAAGAGACAACCCTGGGAATGGACAGACCTTTGGAAATGTCAATGTGGCTTATGAAGTGGAAAGCCACTTGAACATGTGACATGTTTTGCGGACTGGCCCTTTAAGAGGCAGACCCTAGAAGTGGACAAACCCTTGAAGAGGTGACAAATTTAGGGAATTATGTCCTTTAAGAGGTTGACCAGGGTTGTGTACAAACCCTCAAAACAACAGCATTTTAAGTGTACTGGCCCTTTAAGAGGTGGACCTGGGAAGCTTACGGACCTTTAAAATTGGCAATACTTTAAGGTGACTGGCCTATGAAGAGGATGACCATGGAAGTGGACAGTCCTTAAAGATGCATTATTGTGTGTGGGTGGCCTTCTAAGAGACAACCCTGGGAATGGACAGACCTTTGGAAATGTCAATGTGGCTTATGAAGTGGAAAGCCACTTGAACATGTGACATGTTTTGCGGACTGGCCCTTTAAGAGGCAGACCCTAGAAGTGGACAAACCCTTGAAGAGGTGACAAATTTAGGGAATTATGTCCTTTAAGAGGTTGACCAGGGTTGTGTACAAACCCTCGAAACAACAGCATTTTAAGTGTACTGGCCCTTTAAGAGGTGGACCTGGGAAGCTTACAGACCTTTAAAATTGGCAATACTTTAAGGTGACTGGCCTATGAAGAGGATGACCATGGAAGTGGACAGTCCTTAAAGATGCATTATTGTGTGTGGGTGGCCTTCTAAGAGACAACCCTGGGAATGGACAGACCTTTGGAAATGTCAATGTGGCTTATGAAGTGGAAAGCCACTTGAACATGTGACATGTTTTGCGGACTGGCCCTTTAAGAGGCAGACCCTAGAAGTGGACAAACCCTTGAAGAGGTGACAAATTTAGGGAATTATGTCCTTTAAGAGGTTGACCAGGGTTGTGTACAAACCCTCAAAACAACAGCATTTTAAGTGTACTGGCCCTTTAAGAGGTGGACCTGGGAAGCTTACGGACCTTTAAAATTTGCAATACTTTAAGGTGACTGGCCTATGAAGAGGATGACCATGGAAGTGGACAGTCCTTAAAGATGCATTATTGTGTGTGGGTGGCCTTCTAAGAGACAACCCTGGGAATGGACAGACCTTTGGAAATGTCAATGTGGCTTATGAAGTGGAAAGCCACTTGAACATGTGACATGTTTTGATGACTGGCCCTTTAAGAGGCAGACCCTAGAAGTGGACAAACCCTTGAAGAGGTGACAAATTGAGGGAATTATGTCCTTTAAGAGGTTGACCAGGGTTGTGTACAAACCCTTGAAACAACAGCATTTTAAGTGTACTGGCTCTTTAAGAGGTGGACCTGGGAAGCTTACAGACCTTTAAAATTGGCAATACTTTAAGGTGACTGGCCTATGAATAGGATGACCATGGAAGTGGACAGTCCTTAAAGATGCATTATTGTGTGTGGGTGGCCTTCTAAGAGACAACCCTGGGAATGGACAGACCTTTGGAAATGTCAATGTGGCTTATGAAGTGGAAAGCCACTTGAACATGTGACATGTTTTGCGGACTGGCCCTTTAAGAGGCAGACCCTAGAAGTGGACAAACCCTTGAAGAGGTGACAAATTTAGGGAATTATGTCCTTTAAGAGGTTGACCAGGGTTGTGTACAAACCCTCAAAACAACAGCATTTTAAGTGTACTGGCCCTTTAAGAGGTGGACCTGGGAAGCTCACGGACCTTTAAAATTGGCAATACTTTAAGGTGACTGGCCTATGAAGAGGATGACCATGGAAGTGGACAGTCCTTAAAGATGCATTATTGTGTGTGGGTGGCCTTCTAAGAGACAACCCTGGGAATGGACAGACCTTTGGAAATGTCAATGTGGCTTATGAAGTGGAAAGCCACTTGAACATGTGACATGTTTTGCGGACTGGCCCTTTAAGAGGCAGACCCTAGAAGTGGACAAACCCTTGAAGAGGTGACAAATTTAGGGAATTATGTCCTTTAAGAGGTTGACCAGGGTTGTGTACAAACCCTCGAAACAACAGCATTTTAAGTGTACTGGCCCTTTAAGAGGTGGACCTGGGAAGCTTACAGACCTTTAAAATTGGCAATACTTTAAGGTGACTGGCCTATGAAGAGGATGACCATGGAAGTGGACAGTCCTTAAAGATGCATTATTGTGTGTGGGTGGCCTTCTAAGAGACAACCCTGGGAATGGACAGACCTTTGGAAATGTCAATGTGGCTTATGAAGTGGAAAGCCACTTGAACATGTGACATGTTTTGCGGACTGGCCCTTTAAGAGGCAGACCCTAGAAGTGGACAAACCCTTGAAGAGGTGACAAATTTAGGGAATTATGTCCTTTAAGAGGTTGACCAGGGTTGTGTACAAACCCTCAAAACAACAGCATTTTAAGTGTACTGGCCCTTTAAGAGGTGGACCTGGGAAGCTTACGGACCTTTAAAATTTGCAATACTTTAAGGTGACTGGCCTATGAAGAGGATGACCATGGAAGTGGACAGTCCTTAAAGATGCATTATTGTGTGTGGGTGGCCTTCTAAGAGACAACCCTGGGAATGGACAGACCTTTGGAAATGTCAATGTGGCTTATGAAGTGGAAAGCCACTTGAACATGTGACATGTTTTGATGACTGGCCCTTTAAGAGGCAGACCCTAGAAGTGGACAAACCCTTGAAGAGGTGACAAATTTAGGGAATTATGTCCTTTAAGAGGTTGACCAGGGTTGTGTACAAACCCTTGAAACAACAGCATTTTAAGTGTACTGGCCCTTTAAGAGGTGGACCTGGGAAGCTTACAGACCTTTAAAATTGGCAATACTTTAAGGTGACTGGCCTATGAAGAGGATGACCATGGAAGTGGACAGTCCTTAAAGATGCATTATTGTGTGTGGGTGGCCTTCTAAGAGACAACCCTGGGAATGGACAGACCTTTGGAAATGTCAATGTGGCTTATGAAGTGGAAAGCCACTTGAACATGTGACATGTTTTGCGGACTGGCCCTTTAAGAGGCAGACCCTAGAAGTGGACAAACCCTTGAAGAGGTGACAAATTTAGGGAATTATGTCCTTTAAGAGGTTGACCAGGGTTGTGTACAAACCCTCAAAACAACAGCATTTTAAGTGTACTGGCCCTTTAAGAGGTGGACTTGGGAAGCTTACGGACCTTTAAAATTGGCAATACTTTAAGGTGACTGGCCTATGAAGAGGATGACCATGGAAGTGGACAGTCCTTAAAGATGCATTATTGTGTGTGGGTGGCCTTCTAAGAGACAACCCTGGGAATGGACAGACCTTTGGAAATGTCAATGTGGCTTATGAAGTGGAAAGCCACTTGAACATGTGACATGTTTTGATGACTGGCCCTTTAAGAGGCAGACCCTAGAAGTGGACAAACCCTTGAAGAGGTGACAAATTTAGGGAATTATGTCCTTTAAGAGGTTGACCAGGGATGTGTACAAACCCTTGAAACAACAGCATTTTAAGTGTACTGGCCCTTTAAGAGGTGGACCTGGGAAGCTTACAGACCTTTAAAATTGGCAATACTTTAAGGTGACTGGCCTATGAAGAGGATGACCATGGAAGTGGACAGTCCTTAAAGATGCATTATTGTGTGTGGGTGGCCTTCTAAGAGACAACCCTGGGAATGGACAGACCTTTGGAAATGTCAAAGTGGCTTATGAAGTGGAAAGCCACTTGAACATGTGACATGTTTTGATGACTGGCCCTTTAAGAGGCAGACCCTAGAAGTGGACAAACCCTTGAAGAGGTGACAAATTTAGGGAATTATGTCCTTTAAGAGGTTGACCAGGGTTGTGTACAAACCCTCGAAACAACAGCATTTTAAGTGTACTGGCCCTTTAAGAGGTGGACCTGGGAAGCTTACAGACCTTTAAAATTGGCAATACTTTAAGGTGACTGGCCTATGAAGAGGATGACCATGGAAGTGGACAGTCCTTAAAGATGCATTATTGTGTGTGGGTGGCCTTCTAAGAGACAACCCTGGGAATGGACAGACCTTTGGAAATGTCAATGTGGCTTATGAAGTGGAAAGCCACTTGAACATGTGACATGTTTTGCGGACTGGCCCTTTAAGAGGCAGACCCTAGAAGTGGACAAACCCTTGAAGATGTGACAAATTTAGGGAATTATGTCCTTTAAGAGGTTGACCAGGGTTGTGTACAAACCCTCAAAACAACAGCATTTTAAGTGTACTGGCCCTTTAAGAGGTGGACCTGGGAAGCTTACGGACCTTTAAAATTTGCAATACTTTAAGGTGACTGGCCTATGAAGAGGATGACCATGGAAGTGGACAGTCCTTAAAGATGCATTATTGTGTGTGGGTGGCCTTCTAAGAGACAACCCTGGGAATGGACAGACCTTTGGAAATGTCAATGTGGCTTATGAAGTGGAAAGCCACTTGAACATGTGACATGTTTTGATGACTGGCCCTTTAAGAGGCAGACCCTAGAAGTGGACAAACCCTTGAAGAGGTGACAAATTTAGGGAATTATGTCCTTTAAGAGGTTGACCAGGGTTGTGTACAAACCCTTGAAACAACAGCATTTTAAGTGTACTGGCCCTTTAAGAGGTGGACCTGGGAAGCTTACAGACCTTTAAAATTGGCAATACTTTAAGGTGACTGGCCTATGAAGAGGATGACCATGGAAGTGGACAGTCCTTAAAGATGCATTATTGTGTGTGGGTGGCCTTCTAAGAGACAACCCTGGGAATGGACAGACCTTTGGAAATGTCAATGTGGCTTATGAAGTGGAAAGCCACTTGAACATGTGACATGTTTTGCGGACTGGCCCTTTAAGAGGCAGACCCTAGAAGTGGACAAACCCTTGAAGAGGTGACAAATTTAGGGAATTATGTCCTTTAAGAGGTTGACCAGGGTTGTGTACAAACCCTCAAAACAACAGCATTTTAAGTGTACTGGCCCTTTAAGAGGTGGACTTGGGAAGCTTACGGACCTTTAAAATTGGCAATACTTTAAGGTGACTGGCCTATGAAGAGGATGACCATGGAAGTGGACAGTCCTTAAAGATGCATTATTGTGTGTGGGTGGCCTTCTAAGAGACAACCCTGGGAATGGACAGACCTTTGGAAATGTCAATGTGGCTTATGAAGTGGAAAGCCACTTGAACATGTGACATGTTTTGATGACTGGCCCTTTAAGAGGTAGACCCTAGAAGTGGACAAACCCTTGAAGAGGTGACAAATTTAGGGAATTATGTCCTTTAAGAGGTTGACCAGGGATGTGTACAAACCCTTGAAACAACAGCATTTTAAGTGTACTGGCCCTTTAAGAGGTGGACCTGGGAAGCTTACAGACCTTTAAAATTGGCAATACTTTAAGGTGACTGGCCTATGAAGAGGATGACCATGGAAGTGGACAGTCCTTAAAGATGCATTATTGTGTGTGGGTGGCCTTCTAAGAGACAACCCTGGGAATGGACAGACCTTTGGAAATGTCAAAGTGGCTTATGAAGTGGAAAGCCACTTGAACATGTGACATGTTTTGATGACTGGCCCTTTAAGAGGCAGACCCTAGAAGTGGACAAACCCTTGAAGAGGTGACAAATTTAGGGAATTATGTCCTTTAAGAGGTTGACCAGGGTTGTGTACAAACCCTTGAAACAACAGCATTTTAAGTGTACTGGCCCTTTAAGAGGTGGACCTGGGAAGCTTACAGACCTTTAAAATTGGCAATACTTTAAGGTGACTGGCCTATGAAGAGGATGACCATGGAAGTGGACAGTCCTTAAAGATGCATTATTGTGTGTGGGTGGCCTTCTAAGAGACAACCCTGGGAATGGACAGACCTTTGGAAATGTCAATGTGGCTTATGAAGTGGAAAGACACTTGAACATGTGACATGTTTTGCGGACTGGCCCTTTAAGAGGCAGACCCTAGAAGTGGACAAACCCTTGAAGAGGTGACATATTTAGGGAATTATGTCCTTTAAGAGGTTGACCAGGGTTGTGTACAAACCCTCGAAACAACAGCATTTTAAGTGTACTGGCCCTTTAAGAGGTGGACCTGGGAAGCTTACAGACCTTTAAAATTGGCAATACTTTAAGGTGACTGGCCTATGAAGAGGATGACCATGGAAGTGGACAGTCCTTAAAGATGCATTATTGTGTGTGGGTGGCCTTCTAAGAGACAACCCTGGGAATGGACAGACCTTTGGAAATGTCAATGTGGCTTATGAAGTGGAAAGCCACTTGAACATGTGACATGTTTTGCGGACTGGCCCTTTAAGAGGCAGACCCTAGAAGTGGACAAACCCTTGAAGAGGTGACAAATTTAGGGAATTATGTCCTTTAAGAGGTTGACCAGGGTTGTGTACAAACCCTCAAAACAACAGCATTTTAAGTGTACTGGCCCTTTAAGAGGTGGACCGGGGAAGCTTACGGACCTTTAAAATTGGCAATACTTTAAGGTGACTGGCCTATGAAGAGGATGACCATGGAAGTGGACAGTCCTTAAAGATGCATTATTGTGTGTGGGTGGCCTTCTAAGAGACAACCCTGGGAATGGACAGACCTTTGGAAATGTCAATGTGGCTTATGAAGTGGAAAGCCACTTGAACATGTGACATGTTTTGATGACTGGCCCTTTAAGAGGCAGACCCTAGAAGTGGACAAACCCTTGAAGAGGTGACAAATTGAGGGAATTATGTCCTTTAAGAGGTTGACCAGGGTTGTGTACAAACCCTTGAAACAACAGCATTTTAAGTGTACTGGCTCTTTAAGAGGTGGACCTGGGAAGCTTACAGACCTTTAAAATTGGCAATACTTTAAGGTGACTGGCCTATGAAGAGGATGACCATGGAAGTGGACAGTCCTTAAAGATGCATTATTGTGTGTGGGTGGCCTTCTAAGAGACAACCCTGGGAATGGACAGACCTTTGGAAATGTCAATGTGGCTTATGAAGTGGAAAGCCACTTGAACATGTGACATGTTTTGCGGACTGGCCCTTTAAGAGGCAGACCCTAGAAGTGGACAAACCCTTGAAGAGGTGACAAATTTAGGGAATTATGTCCTTTAAGAGGTTGACCAGGGTTGTGTACAAACCCTCAAAACAACAGCATTTTAAGTGTACTGGCCCTTTAAGAGGTGGACCTGGGAAGCTTACGGACCTTTAAAATTGGCAATACTTTAAGGTGACTGGCCTATGAAGAGGATGACCATGGAAGTGGACAGTCCTTAAAGATGCATTATTGTGTGTGGGTGGCCTTCTAAGAGACAACCCTGGGAATGGACAGACCTTTGGAAATGTCAATGTGGCTTATGAAGTGGAAAGCCACTTGAACATGTGACATGTTTTGCGGACTGGCCCTTTAAGAGGCAGACCCTAGAAGTGGACAAACCCTTGAAGAGGTGACAAATTTAGGGAATTATGTCCTTTAAGAGGTTGACCAGGGTTGTGTACAAACCCTCGAAACAACAGCATTTTAAGTGTACTGGCCCTTTAAGAGGTGGACCTGGGAAGCTTACAGACCTTTAAAATTGGCAATACTTTAAGGTGACTGGCCTATGAAGAGGATGACCATGGAAGTGGACAGTCCTTAAAGATGCATTATTGTGTGTGGGTGGCCTTCTAAGAGACAACCCTGGGAATGGACAGACCTTTGGAAATGTCAATGTGGCTTATGAAGTGGAAAGCCACTTGAACATGTGACATGTTTTGCGGACTGGCCCTTTAAGAGGCAGACCCTAGAAGGGGACAAACCCTTGAAGAGGTGACAAATTTAGGGAATTATGTCCTTTAAGAGGTTGACCAGGGTTGTGTACAAACCCTCAAAACAACAGCATTTTAAGTGTACTGGCCCTTTAAGAGGTGGACCTGGGAAGCTTACGGACCTTTAAAATTTGCAATACTTTAAGGTGACTGGCCTATGAAGAGGATGACCATGGAAGTGGACAGTCCTTAAAGATGCATTATTGTGTGTGGGTGGCCTTCTAAGAGACAACCCTGGGAATGGACAGACCTTTGGAAATGTCAATGTGGCTTATGAAGTGGAAAGCCACTTGAACATGTGACATGTTTTGATGACTGGCCCTTTAAGAGGCAGACCCTAGAAGTGGACAAACCCTTGAAGAGGTGACAAATTTAGGGAATTATGTCCTTTAAGAGGTTGACCAGGGTTGTGTACAAACCCTTGAAACAACAGCATTTTAAGTGTACTGGCCCTTTAAGAGGTGGACCTGGGAAGCTTACAGACCTTTAAAATTGGCAATACTTTAAGGTGACTGGCCTATGAAGAGGATGACCATGGAAGTGGACAGTCCTTAAAGATGCATTATTGTGTGTGGGTGGCCTTCTAAGAGACAACCCTGGGAATGGACAGACCTTTGGAAATGTCAATGTGGCTTATGAAGTGGAAAGCCACTTGAACATGTGACATGTTTTGCGGACTGGCCCTTTAAGAGGCAGACCCTAGAAGTGGACAAACCCTTGAAGAGGTGACAAATTTAGGGAATTATGTCCTTTAAGAGGTTGACCAGGGTTGTGTACAAACCCTCAAAACAACAGCATTTTAAGTGTACTGGCCCTTTAAGAGGTGGACTTGGGAAGCTTACGGACCTTTAAAATTGGCAATACTTTAAGGTGACTGGCCTATGAAGAGGATGACCATGGAAGTGGACAGTCCTTAAAGATGCATTATTGTGTGTGGGTGGCCTTCTAAGAGACAACCCTGGGAATGGACAGACCTTTGGAAATGTCAATGTGGCTTATGAAGTGGAAAGCCACTTGAACATGTGACATGTTTTGATGACTGGCCCTTTAAGAGGCAGACCCTAGAAGTGGACAAACCCTTGAAGAGGTGACAAATTTAGGGAATTATGTCCTTTAAGAGGTTGACCAGGGATGTGTACAAACCCTTGAAACAACAGCATTTTAAGTGTACTGGCCCTTTAAGAGGTGGACCTGGGAAGCTTACAGACCTTTAAAATTGGCAATACTTTAAGGTGACTGGCCTATGAAGAGTATGACCATGGAAGTGGACAGTCCTTAAAGATGCATTATTGTGTGTGGGTGGCCTTCTAAGAGACAACCCTGGGAATGGACAGACCTTTGGAAATGTCAAAGTGGCTTATGAAGTGGAAAGCCACTTGAACATGTGACATGTTTTGATGACTGGCCCTTTAAGAGGCAGACCCTAGAAGTGGACAAACCCTTGAAGAGGTGACAAATTTAGGGAATTATGTCCTTTAAGAGGTTGACCAGGGTTGTGTACAAACCCTTGAAACAACAGCATTTTAAGTGTACTGGCCCTTTAAGAGGTGGACCTGGGAAGCTTACAGACCTTTAAAATTGGCAATACTTTAAGGTGACTGGCCTATGAAGAGGATGACCATGGAAGTGGACAGTCCTTAAAGATGCATTATTGTGTGTGGGTGGCCTTCTAAGAGACAACCCTGGGAATGGACAGACCTTTGGAAATGTCAATGTGGCTTATGAAGTGGAAAGACACTTGAACATGTGACATGTTTTGCGGACTGGCCCTTTAAGAGGCAGACCCTAGAAGTGGACAAACCCTTGAAGAGGTGACATATTTAGGGAATTATGTCCTTTAAGAGGTTGACCAGGGTTGTGTACAAACCCTCGAAACAACAGCATTTTAAGTGTACTGGCCCTTTAAGAGGTGGACCTGGGAAGCTTACAGACCTTTAAAATTGGCAATACTTTAAGGTGACTGGCCTATGAAGAGGATGACCATGGAAGTGGACAGTCCTTAAAGATGCATTATTGTGTGTGGGTGGCCTTCTAAGAGACAACCCTGGGAATGGACAGACCTTTGGAAATGTCAAAGTGGCTTATGAAGTGGAAAGCCACTTGAACATGTGACATGTTTTGATGACTGGCCCTTTAAGAGGCAGACCCTAGAAGTGGACAAACCCTTGAAGAGGTGACAAATTTAGGGAATTATGTCCTTTAAGAGGTTGACCAGGGTTGTGTACAAACCCTTGAAACAACAGCATTTTAAGTGTACTGGCCCTTTAAGAGGTGGACCTGGGAAGCTTACAGACCTTTAAAATTGGCAATACTTTAAGGTGACTGGCCTATGAAGAGGATGACCATGGAAGTGGACAGTCCTTAAAGATGCATTATTGTGTGTGGGTGGCCTTCTAAGAGACAACCCTGGGAATGGACAGACCTTTGGAAATGTCAATGTGGCTTATGAAGTGGAAAGACACTTGAACATGTGACATGTTTTGCGGACTGGCCCTTTAAGAGGCAGACCCTAGAAGTGGACAAACCCTTGAAGAGGTGACATATTTAGGGAATTATGTCCTTTAAGAGGTTGACCAGGGTTGTGTACAAACCCTCGAAACAACAGCATTTTAAGTGTACTGGCCCTTTAAGAGGTGGACCTGGGAAGCTTACAGACCTTTAAAATTGGCAATACTTTAAGGTGACTGGCCTATGAAGAGGATGACCATGGAAGTGGACAGTCCTTAAAGATGCATTATTGTGTGTGGGTGGCCTTCTAAGAGACAACCCTGGGAATGGACAGACCTTTGGAAATGTCAATGTGGCTTATGAAGTGGAAAGCCACTTGAACATGTGACATGTTTTGCGGACTGGCCCTTTAAGAGGCAGACCCTAGAAGTGGACAAACCCTTGAAGAGGTGACAAATTTAGGGAATTATGTCCTTTAAGAGGTTGACCAGGGTTGTGTACAAACCCTCAAAACAACAGCATTTTAAGTGTACTGGCCCTTTAAGAGGTGGACCGGGGAAGCTTACGGACCTTTAAAATTGGCAATACTTTAAGGTGACTGGCCTATGAAGAGGATGACCATGGAAGTGGACAGTCCTTAAAGATGCATTATTGTGTGTGGGTGGCCTTCTAAGAGACAACCCTGGGAATGGACAGACCTTTGGAAATGTCAATGTGGCTTATGAAGTGGAAAGCCACTTGAACATGTGACATGTTTTGATGACTGGCCCTTTAAGAGGCAGACCCTAGAAGTGGACAAACCCTTGAAGAGGTGACAAATTGAGGGAATTATGTCCTTTAAGAGGTTGACCAGGGTTGTGTACAAACCCTTGAAACAACAGCATTTTAAGTGTACTGGCTCTTTAAGAGGTGGACCTGGGAAGCTTACAGACCTTTAAAATTGGCAATACTTTAAGGTGACTGGCCTATGAAGAGGATGACCATGGAAGTGGACAGTCCTTAAAGATGCATTATTGTGTGTGGGTGGCCTTCTAAGAGACAACCCTGGGAATGGACAGACCTTTGGAAATGTCAATGTGGCTTATGAAGTGGAAAGCCACTTGAACATGTGACATGTTTTGCGGACTGGCCCTTTAAGAGGCAGACCCTAGAAGTGGACAAACCCTTGAAGAGGTGACAAATTTAGGGAATTATGTCCTTTAAGAGGTTGACCAGGGTTGTGTACAAACCCTCAAAACAACAGCATTTTAAGTGTACTGGCCCTTTAAGAGGTGGACCTGGGAAGCTTACGGACCTTTAAAATTGGCAATACTTTAAGGTGACTGGCCTATGAAGAGGATGACCATGGAAGTGGACAGTCCTTAAAGATGCATTATTGTGTGTGGGTGGCCTTCTAAGAGACAACCCTGGGAATGGACAGACCTTTGGAAATGTCAATGTGGCTTATGAAGTGGAAAGCCACTTGAACATGTGACATGTTTTGCGGACTGGCCCTTTAAGAGGCAGACCCTAGAAGTGGACAAACCCTTGAAGAGGTGACAAATTTAGGGAATTATGTCCTTTAAGAGGTTGACCAGGGTTGTGTACAAACCCTCGAAACAACAGCATTTTAAGTGTACTGGCCCTTTAAGAGGTGGACCTGGGAAGCTTACAGACCTTTAAAATTGGCAATACTTTAAGGTGACTGGCCTATGAAGAGGATGACCATGGAAGTGGACAGTCCTTAAAGATGCATTATTGTGTGTGGGTGGCCTTCTAAGAGACAACCCTGGGAATGGACAGACCTTTGGAAATGTCAATGTGGCTTATGAAGTGGAAAGCCACTTGAACATGTGACATGTTTTGCGGACTGGCCCTTTAAGAGGCAGACCCTAGAAGGGGACAAACCCTTGAAGAGGTGACAAATTTAGGGAATTATGTCCTTTAAGAGGTTGACCAGGGTTGTGTACAAACCCTCAAAACAACAGCATTTTAAGTGTACTGGCCCTTTAAGAGGTGGACCTGGGAAGCTTACGGACCTTTAAAATTTGCAATACTTTAAGGTGACTGGCCTATGAAGAGGATGACCATGGAAGTGGACAGTCCTTAAAGATGCATTATTGTGTGTGGGTGGCCTTCTAAGAGACAACCCTGGGAATGGACAGACCTTTGGAAATGTCAATGTGGCTTATGAAGTGGAAAGCCACTTGAACATGTGACATGTTTTGATGACTGGCCCTTTAAGAGGCAGACCCTAGAAGTGGACAAACCCTTGAAGAGGTGACAAATTTAGGGAATTATGTCCTTTAAGAGGTTGACCAGGGTTGTGTACAAACCCTTGAAACAACAGCATTTTAAGTGTACTGGCCCTTTAAGAGGTGGACCTGGGAAGCTTACAGACCTTTAAAATTGGCAATACTTTAAGGTGACTGGCCTATGAAGAGGATGACCATGGAAGTGGACAGTCCTTAAAGATGCATTATTGTGTGTGGGTGGCCTTCTAAGAGACAACCCTGGGAATGGACAGACCTTTGGAAATGTCAATGTGGCTTATGAAGTGGAAAGCCACTTGAACATGTGACATGTTTTGCGGACTGGCCCTTTAAGAGGCAGACCCTAGAAGTGGACAAACCCTTGAAGAGGTGACAAATTTAGGGAATTATGTCCTTTAAGAGGTTGACCAGGGTTGTGTACAAACCCTCAAAACAACAGCATTTTAAGTGTACTGGCCCTTTAAGAGGTGGACTTGGGAAGCTTACGGACCTTTAAAATTGGCAATACTTTAAGGTGACTGGCCTATGAAGAGGATGACCATGGAAGTGGACAGTCCTTAAAGATGCATTATTGTGTGTGGGTGGCCTTCTAAGAGACAACCCTGGGAATGGACAGACCTTTGGAAATGTCAATGTGGCTTATGAAGTGGAAAGCCACTTGAACATGTGACATGTTTTGATGACTGGCCCTTTAAGAGGCAGACCCTAGAAGTGGACAAACCCTTGAAGAGGTGACAAATTTAGGGAATTATGTCCTTTAAGAGGTTGACCAGGGATGTGTACAAACCCTTGAAACAACAGCATTTTAAGTGTACTGGCCCTTTAAGAGGTGGACCTGGGAAGCTTACAGACCTTTAAAATTGGCAATACTTTAAGGTGACTGGCCTATGAAGAGGATGACCATGGAAGTGGACAGTCCTTAAAGATGCATTATTGTGTGTGGGTGGCCTTCTAAGAGACAACCCTGGGAATGGACAGACCTTTGGAAATGTCAAAGTGGCTTATGAAGTGGAAAGCCACTTGAACATGTGACATGTTTTGATGACTGGCCCTTTAAGAGGCAGACCCTAGAAGTGGACAAACCCTTGAAGAGGTGACAAATTTAGGGAATTATGTCCTTTAAGAGGTTGACCAGGGTTGTGTACAAACCCTTGAAACAACAGCATTTTAAGTGTACTGGCCCTTTAAGAGGTGGACCTGGGAAGCTTACAGACCTTTAAAATTGGCAATACTTTAAGGTGACTGGCCTATGAAGAGGATGACCATGGAAGTGGACAGTCCTTAAAGATGCATTATTGTGTGTGGGTGGCCTTCTAAGAGACAACCCTGGGAATGGACAGACCTTTGGAAATGTCAATGTGGCTTATGAAGTGGAAAGACACTTGAACATGTGACATGTTTTGCGGACTGGCCCTTTAAGAGGCAGACCCTAGAAGTGGACAAACCCTTGAAGAGGTGACATATTTAGGGAATTATGTCCTTTAAGAGGTTGACCAGGGTTGTGTACAAACCCTCGAAACAACAGCATTTTAAGTGTACTGGCCCTTTAAGAGGTGGACCTGGGAAGCTTACAGACCTTTAAAATTGGCAATACTTTAAGGTGACTGGCCTATGAAGAGGATGACCATGGAAGTGGACAGTCCTTAAAGATGCATTATTGTGTGTGGGTGGCCTTCTAAGAGACAACCCTGGGAATGGACAGACCTTTGGAAATGTCAATGTGGCTTATGAAGTGGAAAGCCACTTGAACATGTGACATGTTTTGATGACTGGCCCTTTAAGAGGCAGACCCTAGAAGTGGACAAACCCTTGAAGAGGTGACAAATTTAGGGAATTATGTCCTTTAAGAGGTTGACCAGGGTTGTGTACAAACCCTCAAAACAACAGCATTTTAAGTATACTGGCTCTTTAAGAGGTGGACCTGGGAAGCTTACGGACCTTTAAAATTGGCAATACTTTAAGGTGACTGGCCTATGAAGAGGATGACCATGGAAGTGGACAGTCCTTAAAGATGCATTATTGTGTGTGGGTGGCCTTCTAAGAGACAACCCTGGGAATGGACAGACCTTTGGAAATGTCAATGTGGCTTATGAAGTGGAAAGCCACTTGAACATGTGACATGTTTTGCGGACTGGCCCTTTAAGAGGCAGACCCTAGAAGTGGACAAACCCTTGAAGAGGTGACAAATTTAGGGAATTATGTCCTTTAAGAGGTTGACCAGGGTTGTGTACAAACCCTTGAAACAACAGCATTTTAAGTGTACTGGCCCTTTAAGAGGTGGACCTGGGAAGCTTACAGACCTTTAAAATTGGCAATACTTTAAGGTGACTGGCCTATGAATAGGATGACCATGGAAGTGGACAGTCCTTAAAGATGCATTATTGTGTGTGGGTGGCCTTCTAAGAGACAACCCTGGGAATGGACAGACCTTTGGAAATGTCAATGTGGCTTATGAAGTGGAAAGCCACTTGAACATGTGACATGTTTTGCGGACTGGCCCTTTAAGAGGCAGACCCTAGAAGTGGACAAACCCTTGAAGAGGTGACAAATTTAGGGAATTATGTCCTTTAAGAGGTTGACCAGGGTTGTGTACAAACCCTCAAAACAACAGCATTTTAAGTGTACTGGCCCTTTAAGAGGTGGACCTGGGAAGCTTACGGACCTTTAAAATTGGCAATACTTTAAGGTGACTGGCCTATGAAGAGGATGACCATGGAAGTGGACAGTCCTTAAAGATGCATTATTGTGTGTGGGTGGCCTTCTAAGAGACAACCCTGGGAATGGACAGACCTTTGGAAATGTCAATGTGGCTTATGAAGTGGAAAGCCACTTGAACATGTGACATGTTTTGCGGACTGGCCCTTTAAGAGGCAGACCCTAGAAGTGGACAAACCCTTGAAGAGGTGACAAATTTAGGGAATTATGTCCTTTAAGAGGTTGACCAGGGTTGTGTACAAACCCTTGAAACAACAGCATTTTAAGTGTACTGGCTCTTTAAGAGGTGGACCTGGGAAGCTTACAGACCTTTAAAATTGGCAATACTTTAAGGTGACTGGACTATGAATAGGATGACCATGGAAGTGGACAGTCCTTAAAGATGCATTTTTGTGTGTGGGTGGCCTTCTAAGAGACAACCCTGGGAATGGACAGACCTTTGGAAATGTCAATGTGGCTTATGAAGTGGAAAGCCACTTGAACATGTGACATGTTTTGCGGACTGGCCCTTTAAGAGGCAGACCCTAGAAGTGGACAAACCCTTGAAGAGGTGACAAATTTAGGGAATTATGTCCTTTAAGAGGTTGACCAGGGTTGTGTACAAACCCTTGAAACAACAGCATTTTAAGTGTACTGGCCCTTTAAGAGGTGGACCTGGGAAGCTTACAGACCTTTAAAATTGGCAATACTTTAAGGTGACTGGCCTATGAAGAGGATGACCATGGAAGTGGACAGTCCTTAAAGATGCATTATTGTGTGTGGGTGGCCTTCTAAGAGACAACCCTGGGAATGGACAGACCTTTGGAAATGTCAATGTGGCTTATGAAGTGGAAAGCCACTTGAACATGTGACATGTTTTGCGGACTGGCCCTTTAAGAGGCAGACCCTAGAAGTGGACAAACCCTTGAAGAGGTGACAAATTTAGGGAATTATGTCCTTTAAGAGGTTGACCAGGGTTGTGTACAAACCCTCGAAACAACAGCATTTTAAGTGTACTGGCCCTTTAAGAGGTGGACCTGGGAAGCTTACAGACCTTTAAAATTGGCAATACTTTAAGGTGACTGGCCTATGAAGAGGATGACCATGGAAGTGGACAGTCCTTAAAGATGCATTATTGTGTGTGGGTGGCCTTCTAAGAGACAACCCTGGGAATGGACAGACCTTTGGAAATGTCAATGTGGCTTATGAAGTGGAAAGCCACTTGAACATGTGACATGTTTTGCGGACTGGCCCTTTAAGAGGCAGACCCTAGAAGTGGACAAACCCTTGAAGAGGTGACAAATTTAGGGAATTATGTCCTTTAAGAGGTTGACCAGGGTTGTGTACAAACCCTCAAAACAACAGCATTTTAAGTGTACTGGCCCTTTAAGAGGTGGACCGGGGAAGCTTACGGACCTTTAAAATTGGCAATACTTTAAGGTGACTGGCCTATGAAGAGGATGACCATGGAAGTGGACAGTCCTTAAAGATGCATTATTGTGTGTGGGTGGCCTTCTAAGAGACAACCCTGGGAATGGACAGACCTTTGGAAATGTCAATGTGGCTTATGAAGTGGAAAGCCACTTGAACATGTGACATGTTTTGATGACTGGCCCTTTAAGAGGCAGACCCTAGAAGTGGACAAACCCTTGAAGAGGTGACAAATTGAGGGAATTATGTCCTTTAAGAGGTTGACCAGGGTTGTGTACAAACCCTTGAAACAACAGCATTTTAAGTGTACTGGCTCTTTAAGAGGTGGACCTGGGAAGCTTACAGACCTTTAAAATTGGCAATACTTTAAGGTGACTGGCCTATGAAGAGGATGACCATGGAAGTGGACAGTCCTTAAAGATGCATTATTGTGTGTGGGTGGCCTTCTAAGAGACAACCCTGGGAATGGACAGACCTTTGGAAATGTCAATGTGGCTTATGAAGTGGAAAGCCACTTGAACATGTGACATGTTTTGCGGACTGGCCCTTTAAGAGGCAGACCCTAGAAGTGGACAAACCCTTGAAGAGGTGACAAATTTAGGGAATTATGTCCTTTAAGAGGTTGACCAGGGTTGTGTACAAACCCTCAAAACAACAGCATTTTAAGTGTACTGGCCCTTTAAGAGGTGGACCTGGGAAGCTTACGGACCTTTAAAATTGGCAATACTTTAAGGTGACTGGCCTATGAAGAGGATGACCATGGAAGTGGACAGTCCTTAAAGATGCATTATTGTGTGTGGGTGGCCTTCTAAGAGACAACCCTGGGAATGGACAGACCTTTGGAAATGTCAATGTGGCTTATGAAGTGGAAAGCCACTTGAACATGTGACATGTTTTGCGGACTGGCCCTTTAAGAGGCAGACCCTAGAAGTGGACAAACCCTTGAAGAGGTGACAAATTTAGGGAATTATGTCCTTTAAGAGGTTGACCAGGGTTGTGTACAAACCCTCGAAACAACAGCATTTTAAGTGTACTGGCCCTTTAAGAGGTGGACCTGGGAAGCTTACAGACCTTTAAAATTGGCAATACTTTAAGGTGACTGGCCTATGAAGAGGATGACCATGGAAGTGGACAGTCCTTAAAGATGCATTATTGTGTGTGGGTGGCCTTCTAAGAGACAACCCTGGGAATGGACAGACCTTTGGAAATGTCAATGTGGCTTATGAAGTGGAAAGCCACTTGAACATGTGACATGTTTTGCGGACTGGCCCTTTAAGAGGCAGACCCTAGAAGTGGACAAACCCTTGAAGAGGTGACAAATTTAGGGAATTATGTCCTTTAAGAGGTTGACCAGGGTTGTGTACAAACCCTCAAAACAACAGCATTTTAAGTGTACTGGCCCTTTAAGAGGTGGACCTGGGAAGCTTACGGACCTTTAAAATTTGCAATACTTTAAGGTGACTGGCCTATGAAGAGGATGACCATGGAAGTGGACAGTCCTTAAAGATGCATTATTGTGTGTGGGTGGCCTTCTAAGAGACAACCCTGGGAATGGACAGACCTTTGGAAATGTCAATGTGGCTTATGAAGTGGAAAGCCACTTGAACATGTGACATGTTTTGATGACTGGCCCTTTAAGAGGCAGACCCTAGAAGTGGACAAACCCTTGAAGAGGTGACAAATTTAGGGAATTATGTCCTTTAAGAGGTTGACCAGGGTTGTGTACAAACCCTTGAAACAACAGCATTTTAAGTGTACTGGCCCTTTAAGAGGTGGACCTGGGAAGCTTACAGACCTTTAAAATTGGCAATACTTTAAGGTGACTGGCCTATGAAGAGGATGACCATGGAAGTGGACAGTCCTTAAAGATGCATTATTGTGTGTGGGTGGCCTTCTAAGAGACAACCCTGGGAATGGACAGACCTTTGGAAATGTCAATGTGGCTTATGAAGTGGAAAGCCACTTGAACATGTGACATGTTTTGCGGACTGGCCCTTTAAGAGGCAGACCCTAGAAGTGGACAAACCCTTGAAGAGGTGACAAATTTAGGGAATTATGTCCTTTAAGAGGTTGACCAGGGTTGTGTACAAACCCTCAAAACAACAGCATTTTAAGTGTACTGGCCCTTTAAGAGGTGGACTTGGGAAGCTTACGGACCTTTAAAATTGGCAATACTTTAAGGTGACTGGCCTATGAAGAGGATGACCATGGAAGTGGACAGTCCTTAAAGATGCATTATTGTGTGTGGGTGGCCTTCTAAGAGACAACCCTGGGAATGGACAGACCTTTGGAAATGTCAATGTGGCTTATGAAGTGGAAAGCCACTTGAACATGTGACATGTTTTGATGACTGGCCCTTTAAGAGGCAGACCCTAGAAGTGGACAAACCCTTGAAGAGGTGACAAATTTAGGGAATTATGTCCTTTAAGAGGTTGACCAGGGATGTGTACAAACCCTTGAAACAACAGCATTTTAAGTGTACTGGCCCTTTAAGAGGTGGACCTGGGAAGCTTACAGACCTTTAAAATTGGCAATACTTTAAGGTGACTGGCCTATGAAGAGGATGACCATGGAAGTGGACAGTCCTTAAAGATGCATTATTGTGTGTGGGTGGCCTTCTAAGAGACAACCCTGGGAATGGACAGACCTTTGGAAATGTCAATGTGGCTTATGAAGTGGAAAGCCACTTGAACATGTGACATGTTTTGCGGACTGGCCCTTTAAGAGGCAGACCCTAGAAGTGGACAAACCCTTGAAGAGGTGACAAATTTAGGGAATTATGTCCTTTAAGAGGTTGACCAGGGTTGTGTACAAACCCTCAAAACAACAGCATTTTAAGTGTACTGGCCCTTTAAGAGGTGGACCTGGGAAGCTTACGGACCTTTAAAATTGGCAATACTTTAAGGTGACTGGCCTATGAAGAGGATGACCATGGAAGTGGACAGTCCTTAAAGATGCATTATTGTGTGTGGGTGGCCTTCTAAGAGACAACCCTGGGAATGGACAGACCTTTGGAAATGTCAATGTGGCTTATGAAGTGGAAAGCCACTTGAACATGTGACATGTTTTGCGGACTGGCCCTTTAAGAGGCAGACCCTAGAAGTGGACAAACCCTTGAAGAGGTGACAAATTTAGGGAATTATGTCCTTTAAGAGGTTGACCAGGGTTGTGTACAAACCCTCGAAACAACAGCATTTTAAGTGTACTGGCCCTTTAAGAGGTGGACCTGGGAAGCTTACAGACCTTTAAAATTGGCAATACTTTAAGGTGACTGGCCTATGAAGAGGATGACCATGGAAGTGGACAGTCCTTAAAGATGCATTATTGTGTGTGGGTGGCCTTCTAAGAGACAACCCTGGGAATGGACAGACCTTTGGAAATGTCAATGTGGCTTATGAAGTGGAAAGCCACTTGAACATGTGACATGTTTTGCGGACTGGCCCTTTAAGAGGCAGACCCTAGAAGTGGACAAACCCTTGAAGAGGTGACAAATTTAGGGAATTATGTCCTTTAAGAGGTTGACCAGGGTTGTGTACAAACCCTCAAAACAACAGCATTTTAAGTGTACTGGCCCTTTAAGAGGTGGACCTGGGAAGCTTACGGACCTTTAAAATTTGCAATACTTTAAGGTGACTGGCCTATGAAGAGGATGACCATGGAAGTGGACAGTCCTTAAAGATGCATTATTGTGTGTGGGTGGCCTTCTAAGAGACAACCCTGGGAATGGACAGACCTTTGGAAATGTCAATGTGGCTTATGAAGTGGAAAGCCACTTGAACATGTGACATGTTTTGATGACTGGCCCTTTAAGAGGCAGACCCTAGAAGTGGACAAACCCTTGAAGAGGTGACAAATTTAGGGAATTATGTCCTTTAAGAGGTTGACCAGGGTTGTGTACAAACCCTTGAAACAACAGCATTTTAAGTGTACTGGCCCTTTAAGAGGTGGACCTGGGAAGCTTACAGACCTTTAAAATTGGCAATACTTTAAGGTGACTGGCCTATGAAGAGGATGACCATGGAAGTGGACAGTCCTTAAAGATGCATTATTGTGTGTGGGTGGCCTTCTAAGAGACAACCCTGGGAATGGACAGACCTTTGGAAATGTCAATGTGGCTTATGAAGTGGAAAGCCACTTGAACATGTGACATGTTTTGCGGACTGGCCCTTTAAGAGGCAGACCCTAGAAGTGGACAAACCCTTGAAGAGGTGACAAATTTAGGGAATTATGTCCTTTAAGAGGTTGACCAGGGTTGTGTACAAACCCTCAAAACAACAGCATTTTAAGTGTACTGGCCCTTTAAGAGGTGGACCTGGGAAGCTTACGGACCTTTAAAATTGGCAATACTTTAAGGTGACTGGCCTATGAAGAGGATGACCATGGAAGTGGACAGTCCTTAAAGATGCATTATTGTGTGTGGGTGGCCTTCTAAGAGACAACCCTGGGAATGGACAGACCTTTGGAAATGTCAATGTGGCTTATGAAGTGGAAAGCCACTTGAACATGTGACATGTTTTGCGGACTGGCCCTTTAAGAGGCAGACCCTAGAAGTGGACAAACCCTTGAAGAGGTGACAAATTTAGGGAATTATGTCCTTTAAGAGGTTGACCAGGGTTGTGTACAAACCCTCGAAACAACAGCATTTTAAGTGTACTGGCCCTTTAAGAGGTGGACCTGGGAAGCTTACAGACCTTTAAAATTGGCAATACTTTAAGGTGACTGGCCTATGAAGAGGATGACCATGGAAGTGGACAGTCCTTAAAGATGCATTATTGTGTGTGGGTGGCCTTCTAAGAGACAACCCTGGGAATGGACAGACCTTTGGAAATGTCAATGTGGCTTATGAAGTGGAAAGCCACTTGAACATGTGACATGTTTTGCGGACTGGCCCTTTAAGAGGCAGACCCTAGAAGTGGACAAACCCTTGAAGAGGTGACAAATTTAGGGAATTATGTCCTTTAAGAGGTTGACCAGGGTTGTGTACAAACCCTCAAAACAACAGCATTTTAAGTGTACTGGCCCTTTAAGAGGTGGACCTGGGAAGCTTACGGACCTTTAAAATTTGCAATACTTTAAGGTGACTGGCCTATGAAGAGGATGACCATGGAAGTGGACAGTCCTTAAAGATGCATTATTGTGTGTGGGTGGCCTTCTAAGAGACAACCCTGGGAATGGACAGACCTTTGGAAATGTCAATGTGGCTTATGAAGTGGAAAGCCACTTGAACATGTGACATGTTTTGATGACTGGCCCTTTAAGAGGCAGACCCTAGAAGTGGACAAACCCTTGAAGAGGTGACAAATTTAGGGAATTATGTCCTTTAAGAGGTTGACCAGGGTTGTGTACAAACCCTTGAAACAACAGCATTTTAAGTGTACTGGCCCTTTAAGAGGTGGACCTGGGAAGCTTACAGACCTTTAAAATTGGCAATACTTTAAGGTGACTGGCCTATGAAGAGGATGACCATGGAAGTGGACAGTCCTTAAAGATGCATTATTGTGTGTGGGTGGCCTTCTAAGAGACAACCCTGGGAATGGACAGACCTTTGGAAATGTCAATGTGGCTTATGAAGTGGAAAGCCACTTGAACATGTGACATGTTTTGCGGACTGGCCCTTTAAGAGGCAGACCCTAGAAGTGGACAAACCCTTGAAGAGGTGACAAATTTAGGGAATTATGTCCTTTAAGAGGTTGACCAGGGTTGTGTACAAACCCTCAAAACAACAGCATTTTAAGTGTACTGGCCCTTTAAGAGGTGGACTTGGGAAGCTTACGGACCTTTAAAATTGGCAATACTTTAAGGTGACTGGCCTATGAAGAGGATGACCATGGAAGTGGACAGTCCTTAAAGATGCATTATTGTGTGTGGGTGGCCTTCTAAGAGACAACCCTGGGAATGGACAGACCTTTGGAAATGTCAATGTGGCTTATGAAGTGGAAAGCCACTTGAACATGTGACATGTTTTGATGACTGGCCCTTTAAGAGGCAGACCCTAGAAGTGGACAAACCCTTGAAGAGGTGACAAATTTAGGGAATTATGTCCTTTAAGAGGTTGACCAGGGATGTGTACAAACCCTTGAAACAACAGCATTTTAAGTGTACTGGCCCTTTAAGAGGTGGACCTGGGAAGCTTACAGACCTTTAAAATTGGCAATACTTTAAGGTGACTGGCCTATGAAGAGGATGACCATGGAAGTGGACAGTCCTTAAAGATGCATTATTGTGTGTGGGTGGCCTTCTAAGAGACAACCCTGGGAATGGACAGACCTTTGGAAATGTCAAAGTGGCTTATGAAGTGGAAAGCCACTTGAACATGTGACATGTTTTGATGACTGGCCCTTTAAGAGGCAGACCCTAGAAGTGGACAAACCCTTGAAGAGGTGACAAATTTAGGGAATTATGTCCTTTAAGAGGTTGACCAGGGTTGTGTACAAACCCTTGAAACAACAGCATTTTAAGTGTACTGGCCCTTTAAGAGGTGGACCTGGGAAGCTTACAGACCTTTAAAATTGGCAATACTTTAAGGTGACTGGCCTATGAAGAGGATGACCATGGAAGTGGACAGTCCTTAAAGATGCATTATTGTGTGTGGGTGGCCTTCTAAGAGACAACCCTGGGAATGGACAGACCTTTGGAAATGTCAATGTGGCTTATGAAGTGGAAAGCCACTTGAACATGTGACATGTTTTGCGGACTGGCCCTTTAAGAGGCAGACCCTAGAAGTGGACAAACCCTTGAAGAGGTGACAAATTTAGGGAATTATGTCCTTTAAGAGGTTGACCAGGGATGTGTACAAACCCTTGAAACAACAGCATTTTAAGTGTACTGGCCCTTTAAGAGGTGGACCTGGGAAGCTTACAGACCTTTAAAATTGGCAATACTTTAAGGTGACTGGCCTATGAAGAGGATGACCATGGAAGTGGACAGTCCTTAAAGATGCATTATTGTGTGTGGGTGGCCTTCTAAGAGACAACCCTGGGAATGGACAGACCTTTGGAAATGTCAAAGTGGCTTATGAAGTGGAAAGCCACTTGAACATGTGACATGTTTTGATGACTGGCCCTTTAAGAGGCAGACCCTAGAAGTGGACAAACCCTTGAAGAGGTGACAAATTTAGGGAATTATGTCCTTTAAGAGGTTGACCAGGGTTGTGTACAAACCCTCAAAACAACAGCATTTTAAGTGTACTGGCCCTTTAAGAGGTGGACCTGGGAAGCTTACGGACCTTTAAAATTTGCAATACTTTAAGGTGACTGGCCTATGAAGAGGATGACCATGGAAGTGGACAGTCCTTAAAGATGCATTATTGTGTGTGGGTGGCCTTCTAAGAGACAACCCTGGGAATGGACAGACCTTTGGAAATGTCAATGTGGCTTATGAAGTGGAAAGCCACTTGAACATGTGACATGTTTTGATGACTGGCCCTTTAAGAGGCAGACCCTAGAAGTGGACAAACCCTTGAAGAGGTGACAAATTTAGGGAATTATGTCCTTTAAGAGGTTGACCAGGGTTGTGTACAAACCCTTGAAACAACAGCATTTTAAGTGTACTGGCCCTTTAAGAGGTGGACCTGGGAAGCTTACAGACCTTTAAAATTGGCAATACTTTAAGGTGACTGGCCTATGAAGAGGATGACCATGGAAGTGGACAGTCCTTAAAGATGCATTATTGTGTGTGGGTGGCCTTCTAAGATACAACCCTGGGAATGGACAGACCTTTGGAAATGTCAATGTGGCTTATGAAGTGGAAAGCCACTTGAACATGTGACATGTTTTGCGGACTGGCCCTTTAAGAGGCAGACCCTAGAAGTGGACAAACCCTTGAAGAGGTGACAAATTTAGGGAATTATGTCCTTTAAGAGGTTGACCAGGGTTGTGTACAAACCCTCAAAACAACAGCATTTTAAGTGTACTGGCCCTTTAAGAGGTGGACCTGGGAAGCTTACGGACCTTTAAAATTGGCAATACTTTAAGGTGACTGGCCTATGAAGAGGATGACCATGGAAGTGGACAGTCCTTAAAGATGCATTATTGTGTGTGGGTGGCCTTCTAAGAGACAACCCTGGGAATGGACAGACCTTTGGAAATGTCAATGTGGCTTATGAAGTGGAAAGCCACTTGAACATGTGACATGTTTTGCGGACTGGCCCTTTAAGAGGCAGACCCTAGAAGTGGACAAACCCTTGAAGAGGTGACAAATTTAGGGAATTATGTCCTTTAAGAGGTTGACCAGGGTTGTGTACAAACCCTCGAAACAACAGCATTTTAAGTGTACTGGCCCTTTAAGAGGTGGACCTGGGAAGCTTACAGACCTTTAAAATTGGCAATACTTTAAGGTGACTGGCCTATGAAGAGGATGACCATGGAAGTGGACAGTCCTTAAAGATGCATTATTGTGTGTGGGTGGCCTTCTAAGAGACAACCCTGGGAATGGACAGACCTTTGGAAATGTCAATGTGGCTTATGAAGTGGAAAGCCACTTGAACATGTGACATGTTTTGCGGACTGGCCCTTTAAGAGGCAGACCCTAGAAGTGGACAAACCCTTGAAGAGGTGACAAATTTAGGGAATTATGTCCTTTAAGAGGTTGACCAGGGTTGTGTACAAACCCTCAAAACAACAGCATTTTAAGTGTACTGGCCCTTTAAGAGGTGGACCTGGGAAGCTTACGGACCTTTAAAATTTGCAATACTTTAAGGTGACTGGCCTATGAAGAGGATGACCATGGAAGTGGACAGTCCTTAAAGATGCATTATTGTGTGTGGGTGGCCTTCTAAGAGACAACCCTGGGAATGGACAGACCTTTGGAAATGTCAATGTGGCTTATGAAGTGGAAAGCCACTTGAACATGTGACATGTTTTGATGACTGGCCCTTTAAGAGGCAGACCCTAGAAGTGGACAAACCCTTGAAGAGGTGACAAATTTAGGGAATTATGTCCTTTAAGAGGTTGACCAGGGTTGTGTACAAACCCTTGAAACAACAGCATTTTAAGTGTACTGGCCCTTTAAGAGGTGGACCTGGGAAGCTTACAGACCTTTAAAATTGGCAATACTTTAAGGTGACTGGCCTATGAAGAGGATGACCATGGAAGTGGACAGTCCTTAAAGATGCATTATTGTGTGTGGGTGGCCTTCTAAGAGACAACCCTGGGAATGGACAGACCTTTGGAAATGTCAATGTGGCTTATGAAGTGGAAAGCCACTTGAACATGTGACATGTTTTGCGGACTGGCCCTTTAAGAGGCAGACCCTAGAAGTGGACAAACCCTTGAAGAGGTGACAAATTTAGGGAATTATGTCCTTTAAGAGGTTGACCAGGGTTGTGTACAAACCCTCAAAACAACAGCATTTTAAGTGTACTGGCCCTTTAAGAGGTGGACTTGGGAAGCTTACGGACCTTTAAAATTGGCAATACTTTAAGGTGACTGGCCTATGAAGAGGATGACCATGGAAGTGGACAGTCCTTAAAGATGCATTATTGTGTGTGGGTGGCCTTCTAAGAGACAACCCTGGGAATGGACAGACCTTTGGAAATGTCAATGTGGCTTATGAAGTGGAAAGCCACTTGAACATGTGACATGTTTTGATGACTGGCCCTTTAAGAGGCAGACCCTAGAAGTGGACAAACCCTTGAAGAGGTGACAAATTTAGGGAATTATGTCCTTTAAGAGGTTGACCAGGGATGTGTACAAACCCTTGAAACAACAGCATTTTAAGTGTACTGGCCCTTTAAGAGGTGGACCTGGGAAGCTTACAGACCTTTAAAATTGGCAATACTTTAAGGTGACTGGCCTATGAAGAGGATGACCATGGAAGTGGACAGTCCTTAAAGATGCATTATTGTGTGTGGGTGGCCTTCTAAGAGACAACCCTGGGAATGGACAGACCTTTGGAAATGTCAAAGTGGCTTATGAAGTGGAAAGCCACTTGAACATGTGACATGTTTTGATGACTGGCCCTTTAAGAGGCAGACCCTAGAAGTGGACAAACCCTTGAAGAGGTGACAAATTTAGGGAATTATGTCCTTTAAGAGGTTGACCAGGGTTGTGTACAAACCCTTGAAACAACAGCATTTTAAGTGTACTGGCCCTTTAAGAGGTGGACCTGGGAAGCTTACAGACCTTTAAAATTGGCAATACTTTAAGGTGACTGGCCTATGAAGAGGATGACCATGGAAGTGGACAGTCCTTAAAGATGCATTATTGTGTGTGGGTGGCCTTCTAAGAGACAACCCTGGGAATGGACAGACCTTTGGAAATGTCAATGTGGCTTATGAAGTGGAAAGCCACTTGAACATGTGACATGTTTTGCGGACTGGCCCTTTAAGAGGCAGACCCTAGAAGTGGACAAACCCTTGAAGAGGTGACAAATTTAGGGAATTATGTCCTTTAAGAGGTTGACCAGGGATGTGTACAAACCCTTGAAACAACAGCATTTTAAGTGTACTGGCCCTTTAAGAGGTGGACCTGGGAAGCTTACAGACCTTTAAAATTGGCAATACTTTAAGGTGACTGGCCTATGAAGAGGATGACCATGGAAGTGGACAGTCCTTAAAGATGCATTATTGTGTGTGGGTGGCCTTCTAAGAGACAACCCTGGGAATGGACAGACCTTTGGAAATGTCAAAGTGGCTTATGAAGTGGAAAGCCACTTGAACATGTGACATGTTTTGATGACTGGCCCTTTAAGAGGCAGACCCTAGAAGTGGACAAACCCTTGAAGAGGTGACAAATTTAGGGAATTATGTCCTTTAAGAGGTTGACCAGGGTTGTGTACAAACCCTTGAAACAACAGCATTTTAAGTGTACTGGCCCTTTAAGAGGTGGACCTGGGAAGCTTACAGACCTTTAAAATTGGCAATACTTTAAGGTGACTGGCCTATGAAGAGGATGACCATGGAAGTGGACAGTCCTTAAAGATGCATTATTGTGTGTGGGTGGCCTTCTAAGAGACAACCCTGGGAATGGACAGACCTTTGGAAATGTCAATGTGGCTTATGAAGTGGAAAGCCACTTGAACATGTGACATGTTTTGCGGACTGGCCCTTTAAGAGGCAGACCCTAGAAGTGGACAAACCCTTGAAGAGGTGACATATTTAGGGAATTATGTCCTTTAAGAGGTTGACCAGGGTTGTGTACAAACCCTCGAAACAACAGCATTTTAAGTGTACTGGCCCTTTAAGAGGTGGACCTGGGAAGCTTACAGACCTTTAAAATTGGCAATACTTTAAGGTGACTGGCCTATGAAGAGGATGACCATGGAAGTGGACAGTCCTTAAAGATGCATTATTGTGTGTGGGTGGCCTTCTAAGAGACAACCCTGGGAATGGACAGACCTTTGGAAATGTCAATGTGGCTTATGAAGTGGAAAGCCACTTGAACATGTGACATGTTTTGATGACTGGCCCTTTAAGAGGCAGACCCTAGAAGTGGACAAACCCTTGAAGAGGTGACAAATTTAGGGAATTATGTCCTTTAAGAGGTTGACCAGGGTTGTGTACAAACCCTCAAAACAACAGCATTTTAAGTATACTGGCCCTTTAAGAGGTGGACCTGGGAAGCTTACGGACCTTTAAAATTGGCAATACTTTAAGGTGACTGGCCTATGAAGAGGATGACCATGGAAGTGGACAGTCCTTAAAGATGCATTATTGTGTGTGGGTGGCCTTCTAAGAGACAACCCTGGGAATGGACAGACCTTTGGAAATGTCAATGTGGCTTATGAAGTGGAAAGCCACTTGAACATGTGACATGTTTTGCGGACTGGCCCTTTAAGAGGCAGACCCTAGAAGTGGACAAACCCTTGAAGAGGTGACAAATTTAGGGAATTATGTCCTTTAAGAGGTTGACCAGGGTTGTGTACAAACCCTTGAAACAACAGCATTTTAAGTGTACTGGCCCTTTAAGAGGTGGACCTGGGAAGCTTACAGACCTTTAAAATTGGCAATACTTTAAGGTGACTGGCCTATGAATAGGATGACCATGGAAGTGGACAGTCCTTAAAGATGCATTATTGTGTGTGGGTGGCCTTCTAAGAGACAACCCTGGGAATGGACAGACCTTTGGAAATGTCAATGTGGCTTATGAAGTGGAAAGCCACTTGAACATGTGACATGTTTTGCGGACTGGCCCTTTAAGAGGCAGACCCTAGAAGTGGACAAACCCTTGAAGAGGTGACAAATTTAGGGAATTATGTCCTTTAAGAGGTTGACCAGGGTTGTGTACAAACCCTCAAAACAACAGCATTTTAAGTGTACTGGCCCTTTAAGAGGTGGACCTGGGAAGCTTACGGACCTTTAAAATTGGCAATACTTTAAGGTGACTGGCCTATGAAGAGGATGACCATGGAAGTGGACAGTCCTTAAAGATGCATTATTGTGTGTCGGTGGCCTTCTAAGAGACAACCCTGGGAATGGACAGACCTTTGGAAATGTCAATGTGGCTTATGAAGTGGAAAGCCACTTGAACATGTGACATGTTTTGCGGACTGGCCCTTTAAGAGGCAGACCCTAGAAGTGGACAAACCCTTGAAGAGGTGACAAATTTAGGGAATTATGTCCTTTAAGAGGTTGACCAGGGTTGTGTACAAACCCTCGAAACAACAGCATTTTAAGTGTACTGGCTCTTTAAGAGGTGGACCTGGGAAGCTTACAGACCTTTAAAATTGGCAATACTTTAAGGTGACTGGCCTATGAATAGGATGACCATGGAAGTGGACAGTCCTTAAAGATGCATTTTTGTGTGTGGGTGGCCTTCTAAGAGACAACCCTGGGAATGGACAGACCTTTGGAAATGTCAATGTGGCTTATGAAGTGGAAAGCCACTTGAACATGTGACATGTTTTGCGGACTGGCCCTTTAAGAGGCAGACCCTAGAAGTGGACAAACCCTTGAAGAGGTGACAAATTTAGGGAATTATGTCCTTTAAGAGGTTGACCAGGGTTGTGTACAAACCCTTGAAACAACAGCATTTTAAGTGTACTGGCCCTTTAAGAGGTGGACCTGGGAAGCTTACAGACCTTTAAAATTGGCAATACTTTAAGGTGACTGGCCTATGAAGAGGATGACCATGGAAGTGGACAGTCCTTAAAGATGCATTATTGTGTGTGGGTGGCCTTCTAAGAGACAACCCTGGGAATGGACAGACCTTTGGAAATGTCAATGTGGCTTATGAAGTGGAAAGCCACTTGAACATGTGACATGTTTTGCGGACTGGCCCTTTAAGAGGCAGACCCTAGAAGTGGACAAACCCTTGAAGAGGTGACAAATTTAGGGAATTATGTCCTTTAAGAGGTTGACCAGGGTTGTGTACAAACCCTCGAAACAACAGCATTTTAAGTGTACTGGCCCTTTAAGAGGTGGACCTGGGAAGCTTACAGACCTTTAAAATTGGCAATACTTTAAGGTGACTGGCCTATGAAGAGGATGACCATGGAAGTGGACAGTCCTTAAAGATGCATTATTGTGTGTGGGTGGCCTTCTAAGAGACAACCCTGGGAATGGACAGACCTTTGGAAATGTCAATGTGGCTTATGAAGTGGAAAGCCACTTGAACATGTGACATGTTTTGCGGACTGGCCCTTTAAGAGGCAGACCCTAGAAGTGGACAAACCCTTGAAGAGGTGACAAATTTAGGGAATTATGTCCTTTAAGAGGTTGACCAGGGATGTGTACAAACCCTTGAAACAACAGCATTTTAAGTGTACTGGCCCTTTAAGAGGTGGACCTGGGAAGCTTACAGACCTTTAAAATTGGCAATACTTTAAGGTGACTGGCCTATGAAGAGGATGACCATGGAAGTGGACAGTCCTTAAAGATGCATTATTGTGTGTGGGTGGCCTTCTAAGAGACAACCCTGGGAATGGACAGACCTTTGGAAATGTCAAAGTGGCTTATGAAGTGGAAAGCCACTTGAACATGTGACATGTTTTGATGACTGGCCCTTTAAGAGGCAGACCCTAGAAGTGGACAAACCCTTGAAGAGGTGACAAATTTAGGGAATTATGTCCTTTAAGAGGTTGACCAGGGTTGTGTACAAACCCTTGAAACAACAGCATTTTAAGTGTACTGGCCCTTTAAGAGGTGGACCTGGGAAGCTTACAGACCTTTAAAATTGGCAATACTTTAAGGTGACTGGCCTATGAAGAGGATGACCATGGAAGTGGACAGTCCTTAAAGATGCATTATTGTGTGTGGGTGGCCTTCTAAGAGACAACCCTGGGAATGGACAGACCTTTGGAAATGTCAATGTGGCTTATGAAGTGGAAAGCCACTTGAACATGTGACATGTTTTGCGGACTGGCCCTTTAAGAGGCAGACCCTAGAAGTGGACAAACCCTTGAAGAGGTGACATATTTAGGGAATTATGTCCTTTAAGAGGTTGACCAGGGTTGTGTACAAACCCTCGAAACAACAGCATTTTAAGTGTACTGGCCCTTTAAGAGGTGGACCTGGGAAGCTTACAGACCTTTAAAATTGGCAATACTTTAAGGTGACTGGCCTATGAAGAGGATGACCATGGAAGTGGACAGTCCTTAAAGATGCATTATTGTGTGTGGGTGGCCTTCTAAGAGACAACCCTGGGAATGGACAGACCTTTGGAAATGTCAATGTGGCTTATGAAGTGGAAAGCCACTTGAACATGTGACATGTTTTGATGACTGGCCCTTTAAGAGGCAGACCCTAGAAGTGGACAAACCCTTGAAGAGGTGACAAATTTAGGGAATTATGTCCTTTAAGAGGTTGACCAGGGTTGTGTACAAACCCTCAAAACAACAGCATTTTAAGTATACTGGCCCTTTAAGAGGTGGACCTGGGAAGCTTACGGACCTTTAAAATTGGCAATACTTTAAGGTGACTGGCCTATGAAGAGGATGACCATGGAAGTGGACAGTCCTTAAAGATGCATTATTGTGTGTGGGTGGCCTTCTAAGAGACAACCCTGGGAATGGACAGACCTTTGGAAATGTCAATGTGGCTTATGAAGTGGAAAGCCACTTGAACATGTGACATGTTTTGCGGACTGGCCCTTTAAGAGGCAGACCCTAGAAGTGGACAAACCCTTGAAGAGGTGACAAATTTAGGGAATTATGTCCTTTAAGAGGTTGACCAGGGTTGTGTACAAACCCTTGAAACAACAGCATTTTAAGTGTACTGGCCCTTTAAGAGGTGGACCTGGGAAGCTTACAGACCTTTAAAATTGGCAATACTTTAAGGTGACTGGCCTATGAATAGGATGACCATGGAAGTGGACAGTCCTTAAAGATGCATTATTGTGTGTGGGTGGCCTTCTAAGAGACAACCCTGGGAATGGACAGACCTTTGGAAATGTCAATGTGGCTTATGAAGTGGAAAGCCACTTGAACATGTGACATGTTTTGCGTACTGGCCCTTTAAGAGGCAGACCCTAGAAGTGGACAAACCCTTGAAGAGGTGACAAATTTAGGGAATTATGTCCTTTAAGAGGTTGACCAGGGTTGTGTACAAACCCTCAAAACAACAGCATTTTAAGTGTACTGGCCCTTTAAGAGGTGGACCTGGGAAGCTTACGGACCTTTAAAATTGGCAATACTTTAAGGTGACTGGCCTATGAAGAGGATGACCATGGAAGTGGACAGTCCTTAAAGATGCATTATTGTGTGTCGGTGGCCTTCTAAGAGACAACCCTGGGAATGGACAGACCTTTGGAAATGTCAATGTGGCTTATGAAGTGGAAAGCCACTTGAACATGTGACATGTTTTGCGGACTGGCCCTTTAAGAGGCAGACCCTAGAAGTGGACAAACCCTTGAAGAGGTGACAAATTTAGGGAATTATGTCCTTTAAGAGGTTGACCAGGGTTGTGTACAAACCCTCGAAACAACAGCATTTTAAGTGTACTGGCTCTTTAAGAGGTGGACCTGGGAAGCTTACAGACCTTTAAAATTGGCAATACTTTAAGGTGACTGGCCTATGAATAGGATGACCATGGAAGTGGACAGTCCTTAAAGATGCATTTTTGTGTGTGGGTGGCCTTCTAAGAGACAACCCTGGGAATGGACAGACCTTTGGAAATGTCAATGTGGCTTATGAAGTGGAAAGCCACTTGAACATGTGACATGTTTTGCGGACTGGCCCTTTAAGAGGCAGACCCTAGAAGTGGACAAACCCTTGAAGAGGTGACAAATTTAGGGAATTATGTCCTTTAAGAGGTTGACCAGGGTTGTGTACAAACCCTTGAAACAACAGCATTTTAAGTGTACTGGCCCTTTAAGAGGTGGACCTGGGAAGCTTACAGACCTTTAAAATTGGCAATACTTTAAGGTGACTGGCCTATGAAGAGGATGACCATGGAAGTGGACAGTCCTTAAAGATGCATTATTGTGTGTGGGTGGCCTTCTAAGAGACAACCCTGGGAATGGACAGACCTTTGGAAATGTCAATGTGGCTTATGAAGTGGAAAGCCACTTGAACATGTGACATGTTTTGCGGACTGGCCCTTTAAGAGGCAGACCCTAGAAGTGGACAAACCCTTGAAGAGGTGACAAATTTAGGGAATTATGTCCTTTAAGAGGTTGACCAGGGTTGTGTACAAACCCTCGAAACAACAGCATTTTAAGTGTACTGGCCCTTTAAGAGGTGGACCTGGGAAGCTTACAGACCTTTAAAATTGGCAATACTTTAAGGTGACTGGCCTATGAAGAGGATGACCATGGAAGTGGACAGTCCTTAAAGATGCATTATTGTGTGTGGGTGGCCTTCTAAGAGACAACCCTGGGAATGGACAGACCTTTGGAAATGTCAATGTGGCTTATGAAGTGGAAAGCCACTTGAACATGTGACATGTTTTGCGGACTGGCCCTTTAAGAGGCAGACCCTAGAAGTGGACAAACCCTTGAAGAGGTGACAAATTTAGGGAATTATGTCCTTTAAGAGGTTGACCAGGGTTGTGTACAAACCCTCAAAACAACAGCATTTTAAGTGTACTGGCCCTTTAAGAGGTGGACCGGGGAAGCTTACGGACCTTTAAAATTGGCAATACTTTAAGGTGACTGGCCTATGAAGAGGATGACCATGGAAGTGGACAGTCCTTAAAGATGCATTATTGTGTGTGGGTGGCCTTCTAAGAGACAACCCTGGGAATGGACAGACCTTTGGAAATGTCAATGTGGCTTATGAAGTGGAAAGCCACTTGAACATGTGACATGTTTTGATGACTGGCCCTTTAAGAGGCAGACCCTAGAAGTGGACAAACCCTTGAAGAGGTGACAAATTGAGGGAATTATGTCCTTTAAGAGGTTGACCAGGGTTGTGAACAAACCCTTGAAACAACAGCATTTTAAGTGTACTGGCTCTTTAAGAGGTGGACCTGGGAAGCTTACAGACCTTTAAAATTGGCAATACTTTAAGGTGACTGGCCTATGAATAGGATGACCATGGAAGTGGACAGTCCTTAAAGATGCATTATTGTGTGTGGGTGGCCTTCTAAGAGACAACCCTGGGAATGGACAGACCTTTGGAAATGTCAATGTGGCTTATGAAGTGGAAAGCCACTTGAACATGTGACATGTTTTGCGGACTGGCCCTTTAAGAGGCAGACCCTAGAAGTGGACAAACCCTTGAAGAGGTGACAAATTTAGGGAATTATGTCCTTTAAGAGGTTGACCAGGGTTGTGTACAAACCCTCAAAACAACAGCATTTTAAGTGTACTGGCCCTTTAAGAGGTGGACCTGGGAAGCTTACGGACCTTTAAAATTGGCAATACTTTAAGGTGACTGGCCTATGAAGAGGATGACCATGGAAGTGGACAGTCCTTAAAGATGCATTATTGTGTGTGGGTGGCCTTCTAAGAGACAACCCTGGGAATGGACAGACCTTTGGAAATGTCAATGTGGCTTATGAAGTGGAAAGCCACTTGAACATGTGACATGTTTTGCGGACTGGCCCTTTAAGAGGCAGACCCTAGAAGTGGACAAACCCTTGAAGAGGTGACAAATTTAGGGAATTATGTCCTTTAAGAGGTTGACCAGGGTTGTGTACAAACCCTCGAAACAACAGCATTTTAAGTGTACTGGCCCTTTAAGAGGTGGACCTGGGAAGCTTACAGACCTTTAAAATTGGCAATACTTTAAGGTGACTGGCCTATGAAGAGGATGACCATGGAAGTGGACAGTCCTTAAAGATGCATTATTGTGTGTGGGTGGCCTTCTAAGAGACAACCCTGGGAATGGACAGACCTTTGGAAATGTCAATGTGGCTTATGAAGTGGAAAGCCACTTGAACATGTGACATGTTTTGCGGACTGGCCCTTTAAGAGGCAGACCCTAGAAGTGGACAAACCCTTGAAGAGGTGACAAATTTAGGGAATTATGTCCTTTAAGAGGTTGACCAGGGTTGTGTACAAACCCTCAAAACAACAGCATTTTAAGTGTACTGGCCCTTTAAGAGGTGGACCTGGGAAGCTTACGGACCTTTAAAATTTGCAATACTTTAAGGTGACTGGCCTATGAAGAGGATGACCATGGAAGTGGACAGTCCTTAAAGATGCATTATTGTGTGTGGGTGGCCTTCTAAGAGACAACCCTGGGAATGGACAGACCTTTGGAAATGTCAATGTGGCTTATGAAGTGGAAAGCCACTTGAACATGTGACATGTTTTGATGACTGGCCCTTTAAGAGGCAGACCCTAGAAGTGGACAAACCCTTGAAGAGGTGACAAATTTAGGGAATTATGTCCTTTAAGAGGTTGACCAGGGTTGTGTACAAACCCTTGAAACAACAGCATTTTAAGTGTACTGGCCCTTTAAGAGGTGGACCTGGGAAGCTTACAGACCTTTAAAATTGGCAATACTTTAAGGTGACTGGCCTATGAAGAGGATGACCATGGAAGTGGACAGTCCTTAAAGATGCATTATTGTGTGTGGGTGGCCTTCTAAGAGACAACCCTGGGAATGGACAGACCTTTGGAAATGTCAATGTGGCTTATGAAGTGGAAAGCCACTTGAACATGTGACATGTTTTGCGGACTGGCCCTTTAAGAGGCAGACCCTAGAAGTGGACAAACCCTTGAAGAGGTGACAAATTTAGGGAATTATGTCCTTTAAGAGGTTGACCAGGGTTGTGTACAAACCCTCAAAACAACAGCATTTTAAGTGTACTGGCCCTTTAAGAGGTGGACTTGGGAAGCTTACGGACCTTTAAAATTGGCAATACTTTAAGGTGACTGGCCTATGAAGAGGATGACCATGGAAGTGGACAGTCCTTAAAGATGCATTATTGTGTGTGGGTGGCCTTCTAAGAGACAACCCTGGGAATGGACAGACCTTTGGAAATGTCAATGTGGCTTATGAAGTGGAAAGCCACTTGAACATGTGACATGTTTTGATGACTGGCCCTTTAAGAGGCAGACCCTAGAAGTGGACAAACCCTTGAAGAGGTGACAAATTTAGGGAATTATGTCCTTTAAGAGGTTGACCAGGGATGTGTACAAACCCTTGAAACAACAGCATTTTAAGTGTACTGGCCCTTTAAGAGGTGGACCTGGGAAGCTTACAGACCTTTAAAATTGGCAATACTTTAAGGTGACTGGCCTATGAAGAGGATGACCATGGAAGTGGACAGTCCTTAAAGATGCATTATTGTGTGTGGGTGGCCTTCTAAGAGACAACCCTGGGAATGGACAGACCTTTGGAAATGTCAAAGTGGCTTATGAAGTGGAAAGCCACTTGAACATGTGACATGTTTTGATGACTGGCCCTTTAAGAGGCAGACCCTAGAAGTGGACAAACCCTTGAAGAGGTGACAAATTTAGGGAATTATGTCCTTTAAGAGGTTGACCAGGGTTGTGTACAAACCCTTGAAACAACAGCATTTTAAGTGTACTGGCCCTTTAAGAGGTGGACCTGGGAAGCTTACAGACCTTTAAAATTGGCAATACTTTAAGGTGACTGGCCTATGAAGAGGATGACCATGGAAGTGGACAGTCCTTAAAGATGCATTATTGTGTGTGGGTGGCCTTCTAAGAGACAACCCTGGGAATGGACAGACCTTTGGAAATGTCAATGTGGCTTATGAAGTGGAAAGCCACTTGAACATGTGACATGTTTTGCGGACTGGCCCTTTAAGAGGCAGACCCTAGAAGTGGACAAACCCTTGAAGAGGTGACATATTTAGGGAATTATGTCCTTTAAGAGGTTGACCAGGGTTGTGTACAAACCCTCGAAACAACAGCATTTTAAGTGTACTGGCCCTTTAAGAGGTGGACCTGGGAAGCTTACAGACCTTTAAAATTGGCAATACTTTAAGGTGACTGGCCTATGAAGAGGATGACCATGGAAGTGGACAGTCCTTAAAGATGCATTATTGTGTGTGGGTGGCCTTCTAAGAGACAACCCTGGGAATGGACAGACCTTTGGAAATGTCAATGTGGCTTATGAAGTGGAAAGCCACTTGAACATGTGACATGTTTTGCGGACTGGCCCTTTAAGAGGCAGACCCTAGAAGTGGACAAACCCTTGAAGAGGTGACAAATTTAGGGAATTATGTCCTTTAAGAGGTTGACCAGGGTTGTGTACAAACCCTCGAAACAACAGCATTTTAAGTGTACTGGCCCTTTAAGAGGTGGACCTGGGAAGCTTACAGACCTTTAAAATTGGCAATACTTTAAGGTGACTGGCCTATGAAGAGGATGACCATGGAAGTGGACAGTCCTTAAAGATGCATTATTGTGTGTGGGTGGCCTTCTAAGAGACAACCCTGGGAATGGACAGACCTTTGGAAATGTCAATGTGGCTTATGAAGTGGAAAGCCACTTGAACATGTGACATGTTTTGCGGACTGGCCCTTTAAGAGGCAGACCCTAGAAGTGGACAAACCCTTGAAGAGGTGACAAATTTAGGGAATTATGTCCTTTAAGAGGTTGACCAGGGTTGTGTACAAACCCTCAAAACAACAGCATTTTAAGTGTACTGGCCCTTTAAGAGGTGGACCTGGGAAGCTTACGGACCTTTAAAATTTGCAATACTTTAAGGTGACTGGCCTATGAAGAGGATGACCATGGAAGTGGACAGTCCTTAAAGATGCATTATTGTGTGTGGGTGGCCTTCTAAGAGACAACCCTGGGAATGGACAGACCTTTGGAAATGTCAATGTGGCTTATGAAGTGGAAAGCCACTTGAACATGTGACATGTTTTGATGACTGGCCCTTTAAGAGGCAGACCCTAGAAGTGGACAAACCCTTGAAGAGGTGACAAATTTAGGGAATTATGTCCTTTAAGAGGTTGACCAGGGTTGTGTACAAACCCTTGAAACAACAGCATTTTAAGTGTACTGGCCCTTTAAGAGGTGGACCTGGGAAGCTTACAGACCTTTAAAATTGGCAATACTTTAAGGTGACTGGCCTATGAAGAGGATGACCATGGAAGTGGACAGTCCTTAAAGATGCATTATTGTGTGTGGGTGGCCTTCTAAGAGACAACCCTGGGAATGGACAGACCTTTGGAAATGTCAATGTGGCTTATGAAGTGGAAAGCCACTTGAACATGTGACATGTTTTGCGGACTGGCCCTTTAAGAGGCAGACCCTAGAAGTGGACAAACCCTTGAAGAGGTGACAAATTTAGGGAATTATGTCCTTTAAGAGGTTGACCAGGGTTGTGTACAAACCCTCAAAACAACAGCATTTTAAGTGTACTGGCCCTTTAAGAGGTGGACTTGGGAAGCTTACGGACCTTTAAAATTGGCAATACTTTAAGGTGACTGGCCTATGAAGAGGATGACCATGGAAGTGGACAGTCCTTAAAGATGCATTATTGTGTGTGGGTGGCCTTCTAAGAGACAACCCTGGGAATGGACAGACCTTTGGAAATGTCAATGTGGCTTATGAAGTGGAAAGCCACTTGAACATGTGACATGTTTTGATGACTGGCCCTTTAAGAGGCAGACCCTAGAAGTGGACAAACCCTTGAAGAGGTGACAAATTTAGGGAATTATGTCCTTTAAGAGGTTGACCAGGGATGTGTACAAACCCTTGAAACAACAGCATTTTAAGTGTACTGGCCCTTTAAGAGGTGGACCTGGGAAGCTTACAGACCTTTAAAATTGGCAATACTTTAAGGTGACTGGCCTATGAAGAGGATGACCATGGAAGTGGACAGTCCTTAAAGATGCATTATTGTGTGTGGGTGGCCTTCTAAGAGACAACCCTGGGAATGGACAGACCTTTGGAAATGTCAAAGTGGCTTATGAAGTGGAAAGCCACTTGAACATGTGACATGTTTTGATGACTGGCCCTTTAAGAGGCAGACCCTAGAAGTGGACAAACCCTTGAAGAGGTGACAAATTTAGGGAATTATGTCCTTTAAGAGGTTGACCAGGGTTGTGTACAAACCCTTGAAACAACAGCATTTTAAGTGTACTGGCCCTTTAAGAGGTGGACCTGGGAAGCTTACAGACCTTTAAAATTGGCAATACTTTAAGGTGACTGGCCTATGAAGAGGATGACCATGGAAGTGGACAGTCCTTAAAGATGCATTATTGTGTGTGGGTGGCCTTCTAAGAGACAACCCTGGGAATGGACAGACCTTTGGAAATGTCAATGTGGCTTATGAAGTGGAAAGCCACTTGAACATGTGACATGTTTTGCGGACTGGCCCTTTAAGAGGCAGACCCTAGAAGTGGACAAACCCTTGAAGAGGTGACATATTTAGGGAATTATGTCCTTTAAGAGGTTGACCAGGGTTGTGTACAAACCCTCGAAACAACAGCATTTTAAGTGTACTGGCCCTTTAAGAGGTGGACCTGGGAAGCTTACAGACCTTTAAAATTGGCAATACTTTAAGGTGACTGGCCTATGAAGAGGATGACCATGGAAGTGGACAGTCCTTAAAGATGCATTATTGTGTGTGGGTGGCCTTCTAAGAGACAACCCTGGGAATGGACAGACCTTTGGAAATGTCAATGTGGCTTATGAAGTGGAAAGCCACTTGAACATGTGACATGTTTTGATGACTGGCCCTTTAAGAGGCAGACCCTAGAAGTGGACAAACCCTTGAAGAGGTGACAAATTTAGGGAATTATGTCCTTTAAGAGGTTGACCAGGGTTGTGTACAAACCCTCAAAACAACAGCATTTTAAGTGTACTGGCCCTTTAAGAGGTGGACCTGGGAAGCTTACGGACCTTTAAAATTGGCAATACTTTAAGGTGACTGGCCTATGAAGAGGATGACCATGGAAGTGGACAGTCCTTAAAGATGCATTATTGTGTGTGGGTGGCCTTCTAAGAGACAACCCTGGGAATGGACAGACCTTTGGAAATGTCAATGTGGCTTATGAAGTGGAAAGCCACTTGAACATGTGACATGTTTTGCGGACTGGCCCTTTAAGAGGCAGACCCTAGAAGTGGACAAACCCTTGAAGAGGTGACAAATTTAGGGAATTATGTCCTTTAAGAGGTTGACCAGGGTTGTGTACAAACCCTTGAAACAACAGCATTTTAAGTGTACTGGCCCTTTAAGAGGTGGACCTGGGAAGCTTACAGACCTTTAAAATTGGCAATACTTTAAGGTGACTGGCCTATGAATAGGATGACCATGGAAGTGGACAGTCCTTAAAGATGCATTATTGTGTGTGGGTGGCCTTCTAAGAGACAACCCTGGGAATGGACAGACCTTTGGAAATGTCAATGTGGCTTATGAAGTGGAAAGCCACTTGAACATGTGACATGTTTTGCGGACTGGCCCTTTAAGAGGCAGACCCTAGAAGTGGACAAACCCTTGAAGAGGTGACAAATTTAGGGAATTATGTCCTTTAAGAGGTTGACCAGGGTTGTGTACAAACCCTCAAAACAACAGCATTTTAAGTGTACTGGCCCTTTAAGAGGTGGACCTGGGAAGCTTACGGACCTTTAAAATTGGCAATACTTTAAGGTGACTGGCCTATGAAGAGGATGACCATGGAAGTGGACAGTCCTTAAAGATGCATTATTGTGTGTGGGTGGCCTTCTAAGAGACAACCCTGGGAATGGACAGACCTTTGGAAATGTCAATGTGGCTTATGAAGTGGAAAGCCACTTGAACATGTGACATGTTTTGCGGACTGGCCCTTTAAGAGGCAGACCCTAGAAGTGGACAAACCCTTGAAGAGGTGACAAATTTAGGGAATTATGTCCTTTAAGAGGTTGACCAGGGTTGTGTACAAACCCTCAAAACAACAGCATTTTAAGTGTACTGGCCCTTTAAGAGGTGGACCTGGGAAGCTTACGGACCTTTAAAATTGGCAATACTTTAAGGTGACTGGCCTATGAAGAGGATGACCATGGAAGTGGACAGTCCTTAAAGATGCATTATTGTGTGTGGGTGGCCTTCTAAGAGACAACCCTGGGAATGGACAGACCTTTGGAAATGTCAATGTGGCTTATGAAGTGGAAAGCCACTTGAACATGTGACATGTTTTGCGGACTGGCCCTTTAAGAGGCAGACCCTAGAAGTGGACAAACCCTTGAAGAGGTGACAAATTTAGGGAATTATGTCCTTTAAGAGGTTGACCAGGGTTGTGTACAAACCCTTGAAACAACAGCATTTTAAGTGTACTGGCCCTTTAAGAGGTGGACCTGGGAAGCTTACAGACCTTTAAAATTGGCAATACTTTAAGGTGACTGGCCTATGAAGAGGATGACCATGGAAGTGGACAGTCCTTAAAGATGCATTATTGTGTGTGGGTGGCCTTCTAAGAGACAACCCTGGGAATGGACAGACCTTTGGAAATGTCAATGTGGCTTATGAAGTGGAAAGCCACTTGAACATGTGACATGTTTTGCGGACTGGCCCTTTAAGAGGCAGACCCTAGAAGTGGACAAACCCTTGAAGAGGTGACAAATTTAGGGAATTATGTCCTTTAAGAGGTTGACCAGGGTTGTGTACAAACCCTCAAAACAACAGCATTTTAAGTGTACTGGCCCTTTAAGAGGTGGACCTGGGAAGCTTACGGACCTTTAAAATTGGCAATACTTTAAGGTGACTGGCCTATGAAGAGGATGACCATGGAAGTGGACAGTCCTTAAAGATGCATTATTGTGTGTGGGTGGCCTTCTAAGAGACAACCCTGGGAATGGACAGACCTTTGGAAATGTCAATGTGGCTTATGAAGTGGAAAGCCACTTGAACATGTGACATGTTTTGCGGACTGGCCCTTTAAGAGGCAGACCCTAGAAGTGGACAAACCCTTGAAGAGGTGACAAATTTAGGGAATTATGTCCTTTAAGAGGTTGACCAGGGTTGAGTACAAACCCTTGAAACAACAGCATTTTAAGTGTACTGGCCCTTTAAGAGGTGGACCTGGGAAGCTTACAGACCTTTAAAATTGGCAATACTTTAAGGTGACTGGCCTATGAAGAGGATGACCATGGAAGTGGACAGTCCTTAAAGATGCATTATTGTGTGTGGGTGGCCTTCTAAGAGACAACCCTGGGAATGGACAGACCTTTGGAAATGTCAATGTGGCTTATGAAGTGGAAAGCCACTTGAACATGTGACATGTTTTGCGGACTGGCCCATTAAGAGGCAGACCCTAGAAGTGGACAAACCCTTGAAGAGGTGACAAATTTAGGGAATTATGTCCTTTAAGAGGTTGACCAGGGTTGTGTACAAACCCTCAAAACAACAGCATTTTAAGTGTACTGGCCCTTTAAGAGGTGGACCTGGGAAGCTTACGGACCTTTAAAATTGGCAATACTTTAAGGTGACTGGCCTATGAAGAGGATGACCATGGAAGTGGACAGTCCTTAAAGATGCATTATTGTGTGTGGGTGGCCTTCTAAGAGACAACCCTGGGAATGGACAGACCTTTGGAAATGTCAATGTGGCTTATGAAGTGGAAAGCCACTTGAACATGTGACATGTTTTGATGACTGGCCCTTTAAGAGGCAGACCCTAGAAGTGGACAAACCCTTGAAGAGGTGACAAATTTAGGGAATTATGTCCTTTAAGAGGTTGACCAGGGTTGTGTACAAACCCTTGAAACAACAGCATTTTAAGTGTACTGGCCCTTTAAGAGGTGGACCTGGGAAGCTTACAGACCTTTAAAATTGGCAATACTTTAAGGTGACTGGCCTATGAAGAGGATGACCATGGAAGTGGACAGTCCTTAAAGATGCATTATTGTGTGTGGGTGGCCTTCTAAGAGACAACCCTGGGAATGGACAGACCTTTGGAAATGTCAATGTGGCTTATGAAGTGGAAAGCCACTTGAACATGTGACATGTTTTGCGGACTGGCCCTTTAAGAGGCAGACCCTAGAAGTGGACAAACCCTTGAAGAGGTGACAAATTTAGGGAATTATGTCCTTTAAGAGGTTGACCAGGGTTGAGTACAAACCCTTGAAACAACAGCATTTTAAGTGTACTGGCCCTTTAAGAGGTGGACCTGGGAAGCTTACAGACCTTTAAAATTGGCAATACTTTAAGGTGACTGGCCTATGAAGAGGATGACCATGGAAGTGGACAGTCCTTAAAGATGCATTATTGTGTGTGGGTGGCCTTCTAAGAGACAACCTTGGGAATGGACAGACCTTTGGAAATGTCAATGTGGCTTATGAAGTGGAAAGCCACTTGAACATGTGACATGTTTTGCGGACTGGCCCTTTAAGAGGCAGACCCTAGAAGTGGACAAACCCTTGAAGAGGTGACAAATTTAGGGAATTATGTCCTTTAAGAGGTTGACCAGGGTTGTGTACAAACCCTCAAAACAACAGCATTTTAAGTGTACTGGCCCTTTAAGAGGTGGACCTGGGAAGCTTACGGACCTTTAAAATTGGCAATACTTTAAGGTGACTGGCCTATGAAGAGGATGACCATGGAAGTGGACAGTCCTTATAGATGCATTATTGTGTGTGGGTGGCCTTCTAAGAGACAACCCTGGGAATGGACAGACCTTTGGAAATGTCAATGTGGCTTATGAAGTGGAAAGCCACTTGAACATGTGACATGTTTTGCGGACTGGCCCTTTAAGAGGCAGACCCTAGAAGTGGACAAACCCTTGAAGAGGTGACAAATTTAGGGAATTATGTCCTTTAAGAGGTTGACAAGGGTTGTGTACAAACCCTCAAAACAACAGCATTTTAAGTGTACTGGCCCTTTAAGAGGTGGACCTGGGAAGCTTACGGACCTTTAAAATTGGCAATACTTTAAGGTGACTGGCCTATGAAGAGGATGACCATGGAAGTGGACAGTCCTTAAAGATGCATTATTGTGTGTGGGTGGCCTTCTAAGAGACAACCCTGGGAATGGACAGACCTTTGGAAATGTCAATGTGGCTTATGAAGTGGAAAGCCACTTGAACATGTGACATGTTTTGCGGACTGGCCCTTTAAGAGGCAGACCCTAGAAGTGGACAAACCCTTGAAGAGGTGACAAATTTAGGGAATTATGTCCTTTAAGAGGTTGACCAGGGTTGTGTACAAACCCTCAAAACAACAGCATTTTAAGTGTACTGGCCCTTTAAGAGGTGGACCTGGGAAGCTTACGGACCTTTAAAATTGGCAATACTTTAAGGTGACTGGCCTATGAAGAGGATGACCATGGAAGTGGACAGTCCTTAAAGATGCATTATTGTGTGTGGGTGGCCTTCTAAGAGACAACCCTGGGAATGGACAGACCTTTGGAAATGTCAATGTGGCTTATGAAGTGGAAAGCCACTTGAACATGTGACATGTTTTGCGGACTGGCCCTTTAAGAGGCAGACCCTAGAAGTGGACAAACCCTTGAAGAGGTGACAAATTTAGGGAATTATGTCCTGTAAGAGGTTGACCAGGGTTGTGTACAAACCCTTGAAACAACAGCATTTTAAGTGTACTGGCCCTTTAAGAGGTGGACCTGGGAAGCTTACAGACCTTTAAAATTGGCAATACTTTAAGGTGACTGGCCTATGAAGAGGATGACCATGGAAGTGGACAGTCCTTAAAGATGCATTATTGTGTGTGGGTGGCCTTCTAAGAGACAACCCTGGGATTGGACAGACCTTTGGAAATGTCAATGTGGCTTATGAAGTGGAAAGCCACTTGAACATGTGACATGTTTTGCGGACTGGCCCTTTAAGAGGCAGACCCTAGAAGTGGACAAACCCTTGAAGAGGTGACAAATTTAAGGAATTATATCCTTTAAGAGGTTGACCAGGGTTGTGTACAAACCCTCGAAACAACAGCATTTTAAGTGTACTGGCTCTTTAAGAGGTGGACCTGGGAAGCTTACAGACCTTTAAAATTGGCAATACTTTAAGGTGACTGGCCTATGAAGAGGATGACCATGGAAGTGGACAGTCCTTAAAGATGCATTATTGTGTGTGGGTGGCCTTCTAAGAGACAACCCTGGGATTGGACAGACCTTTGGAAATGTCAATGTGGCTTATGAAGTGGAAAGCCACTTGAACATGTGACATGTTTTGCGGACTGGCCCTTTAAGAGGCAGACCCTAGAAGTGGACAAACCCTTGAAGAGGTGACAAATTTAGGGAATTATGTCCTTTAAGAGGTTGACCAGGGTTGTGTACAAACCCTCAAAACAACAGCATTTTAAGTGTACTGGCCCTTTAAGAGGTGGTCCGGGGAAGCTTACGGACCTTTAAAATTGGCAATACTTTAAGGTGACTGGCCTATGAAGAGGATGACCATGGAAGTGGACAGTCCTTAAAGATGCATTATTGTGTGTGGGTGGCCTTCTAAGAGACAACCCTGGGAATGGACAGACCTTTGGAAATGTCAATGTGGCTTATGAAGTGGAAAGCCACTTGAACATGTGACATGTTTTGATGACTGGCCCTTTAAGAGGCAGACCCTAGAAGTGGACAAACCCTTGAAGAGGTGACAAATTTAGGGAATTATGTCCTTTAAGAGGTTGACCAGGGTTGTGTACAAACCCTTGAAACAACAGCATTTTAAGTGTACTGGCCCTTTAAGAGGTGGACCTGGGAAGCTTACAGACCTTTAAAATTGGCAATACTTTAAGGTGACTGGCCTATGAAGAGGATGACCATGGAAGTGGACAGTCCTTAAAGATGCATTATTGTGTGTGGGTGGCCTTCTAAGAGACAACCCTGGGAATGGACAGACCTTTGGAAATGTCAATGTGGCTTATGAAGTGGAAAGCCACTTGAACATGTGACATGTTTTGATGACTGGCCCTTTAAGAGGCAGACCCTAGAAGTGGACAAACCCTTGAAGAGGTGACAAATTTAGGGAATTATGTCCTTTAAGAGGTTGACCAGGGTTGTGTACAAACCCTTGAAACAACAGCATTTTAAGTGTACTGGCCCTTTAAGAGGTGGACCTGGGAAGCTTACAGACCTTTAAAATTGGCAATACTTTAAGGTGACTGGCCTATGAAGAGGATGACCATGGAAGTGGACAGTCCTTAAAGATGCATTATTGTGTGTGGGTGGCCTTCTAAGAGACAACCCTGGGAATGGACAGACCTTTGGAAATGTCAATGTGGCTTATGAAGTGGAAAGCCACTTGAACATGTGACATGTTTTGCGGACTGGCCCTTTAAGAGGCAGACCCTAGAAGTGGACAAACCCTTGAAGAGGTGACAAATTTAGGGAATTATGTCCTTTAAGAGGTTGACCAGGGTTGTGTACAAACCCTCAAAACAACAGCATTTTAAGTGTACTGGCCCTTTAAGAGGTGGTCCGGGGAAGCTTACGGACCTTTAAAATTGGCAATACTTTAAGGTGACTGGCCTATGAAGAGGATGACCATGGAAGTGGACAGTCCTTAAAGATGCATTATTGTGTGTGGGTGGCCTTCTAAGAGACAACCCTGGGAATGGACAGACCTTTGGAAATGTCAATGTGGCTTATGAAGTGGAAAGCCACTTGAACATGTGACATGTTTTGATGACTGGCCCTTTAAGAGGCAGACCCTAGAAGTGGACAAACCCTTGAAGAGGTGACAAATTTAGGGAATTATGTCCTTTAAGAGGTTGACCAGGGTTGTGTACAAACCCTTGAAACAACAGCATTTTAAGTGTACTGGCCCTTTAAGAGGTGGACCTGGGAAGCTTACAGACCTTTAAAATTGGCAATACTTTAAGGTGACTGGCCTATGAAGAGGATGACCATGGAAGTGGACAGTCCTTAAAGATGCATTATTGTGTGTGGGTGGCCTTCTAAGAGACAACCCTGGGAATGGACAGACCTTTGGAAATGTCAATGTGGCTTATGAAGTGGAAAGCCACTTGAACATGTGACATGTTTTGCGGACTGGCCCTTTAAGAGGCAGACCCTAGAAGTGGACAAACCCTTGAAGAGGTGACAAATTTAGGGAATTATGTCCTTTAAGAGGTTGACCAGGGTTGTGTACAAACCCTCAAAACAACAGCATTTTAAGTGTACTGGGCCTTTAAGAGGTGGACCGGGGAAGCTTACGGACCTTTAAAATTGGCAATACTTTAAGGTGACTGGCCTATGAAGAGGATGACCATGGAAGTGGACAGTCCTTAAAGATGCATTATTGTGTGTGGGTGGCCTTCTAAGAGACAACCCTGGGAATGGACAGACCTTTGGAAATGTCAATGTGGCTTATGAAGTGGAAAGCCACTTGAACATGTGACATGTTTTGATGACTGGCCCTTTAAGAGGCAGACCCTAGAAGTGGACAAACCCTTGAAGAGGTGACAAATTTAGGGAATTATGTCCTTTAAGAGGTTGACCAGGGTTGTGTACAAACCCTTGAAACAACAGCATTTTAAGTGTACTGGCCCTTTAAGAGGTGGACCTGGGAAGCTTACAGACCTTTAAAATTGGCAATACTTTAAGGTGACTGGCCTATGAAGAGGATGACCATGGAAGTGGACAGTCCTTAAAGATGCATTATTGTGTGTGGGTGGCCTTCTAAGAGACAACCCTGGGAATGGACAGACCTTTGGAAATGTCAATGTGGCTTATGAAGTGGAAAGCCACTTGAACATGTGACATGTTTTGCGGACTGGCCCTTTAAGAGGCAGACCCTAGAAGTGGACAAACCCTTGAAGAGGTGACAAATTTAGGGAATTATGTCCTTTAAGAGGTTGACCAGGGTTGAGTACAAACCCTTGAAACAACAGCATTTTAAGTGTACTGGCCCTTTAAGAGGTGGACCTGGGAAGCTTACAGACCTTTAAAATTGGCAATACTTTAAGGTGACTGGCCTATGAAGAGGATGACCATGGAAGTGGACAGTCCTTAAAGATGCATTATTGTGTGTGGGTGGCCTTCTAAGAGACAACCCTGGGAATGGACAGACCTTTGGAAATGTCAATGTGGCTTATGAAGTGGAAAGCCACTTGAACATGTGACATGTTTTGATGACTGGCCCTTTAAGAGGCAGACCCTAGAAGTGGACAAACCCTTGAAGAGGTGACAAATTTAGGGAATTATGTCCTTTAAGAGGTTGACCAGGGTTGTGTACAAACCCTTGAAACAACAGCATTTTAAGTGTACTGGCTCTTTAAGAGGTGGACCTGGGAAGCTTACAGACCTTTAAAATTGGCAATACTTTAAGGTGACTGGCCTATGAAGAGGATGACCATGGAAGTGGACAGTCCTTAAAGATGCATTATTGTGTGTGGGTGGCCTTCTAAGAGACAACCCTGGGATTGGACAGACCTTTGGAAATGTCAAAGTGGCTTATGAAGTGGAAAGCCACTTGAACATGTGACATGTTTTGCGGACTGGCCCTTTAAGAAGTAGACCCTAGAAGTGGACAAACCCTTGAAGAGGTGACAAATTTAGGGAATTATGTCCTTTAAGAGGTTGACCAGAGTTGTGTACAAACCCTCGAAACAACAGCATTTTAAGTGTACTGGCCCTTTAAGAGGTGGACCTGGGAAGCTTACAGACCTTTAAAATTGGCAATACTTTAAGGTGACTGGCCTATGAAGAGGTTGACCATGGAAGTGGACAGTCCTTAAAGATGCATTATTGTGTGTGGGTGGCCTTCTAAGAGACAACCCTGGGAATGGACAGACCTTTGGAAATGTCAATGTGGCTTATGAAGTGGAAAGCCACTTGAACATGTGACATGTTTTGCGGACTGGCCCTTTAAGAAGCAGACCCTAGAAGTGGACAAACCCTTGAAGAGGTGACAAATTTAGGGAATTATGTCCTTTAAGAGGTTGACCAGGGTTGTGTACAAACCCTCGAAACAACAGCATTTTAAGTGTACTGGCCCTTTAAGAGGTGGACCTGGGAAGCTTACAGACCTTTAAAATTGGCAATACTTTAAGGTGACTGGCCTATGAAGAGGATGACCATGGAAGTGGACAGTCCTTAAAGATGCATTATTGTGTGTGGGTGGCCTTCTAAGAGACAACCCTGGGAATGGACAGACCTTTGGAAATGTCAATGTGGCTTATGAAGTGGAAAGCCACTTGAACATGTGACATGTTTTGATGACTGGCCCTTTAAGAGGCAGACCCTAGAAGTGGACAAACCCTTGAAGAGGTGACAAATTTAGGGAATTATGTCCTTTAAGAGGTTGACCAGGGTTGTGTACAAACCCTTGAAACAACAGCATTTTAAGTGTACTGGCCCTTTAAGAGGTGGACCTGGGAAGCTTACAGACCTTTAAAATTGGCAATACTTTAAGGTGACTGGCCTATGAAGAGGATGACCATGGAAGTGGACAGTCCTTAAAGATGCATTATTGTGTGTGGGTGGCCTTCTAAGAGACAACCCTGGGAATGGACAGACCTTTGGAAATGTCAATATGGCTTATGAAGTGGAAAGCCACTTGAACATGTGACATGTTTTGATGACTGGCCCTTTAAGAGGCAGACCCTAGAAGTGGACAAACCCTTGAAGAGGTGACAAATTTAGGGAATTATGTCCTTTAAGAGGTTGACCAGGGTTGTGTACAAACCCTTGAAACAACAGCATTTTAAGTGTACTGGCTCTTTAAGAGGTGGACCTGGGAAGCTTACAGACCTTTAAAATTGGCAATACTTTAAGGTGACTGGCCTATGAAGAGGATGACCATGGAAGTGGACAGTCCTTAAAGATGCATTATTGTGTGTGGGTTGCCTTCTAAGAGACAACCCTGGGATTGGACAGACCTTTGGAAATGTCAATGTGGCTTATGAAGTGGAAAGCCACTTGAACATGTGACATGTTTTGCGGACTGGCCCTTTAAGAGGCAGACCCTAGAAGTGGACAAACCCTTGAAGAGGTGACAAATTTAAGGAATTATGTCCTTTAAGAGGTTGACCAGGGTTGTGTACAAACCCTCGAAACAACAGCATTTTAAGTGTACTGGCCCTTTAAGAGGTGGACCTGGGAAGCTTACAGACCTTTAAAATTGGCAATACTTTAAGGTGACTGGCCTATGAAGAGGATGACCATGGAAGTGGACAGTCCTTAAAGATGCATTATTGTGTGTGGGTGGCCTTCTAAGAGACAACCCTGGGAATGGACAGACCTTTGGAAATGTCAATGTAGCTTATGAAGTGGAAAGCCACTTGAACATGTGACATGTTTTGATGACTGGCCCTTTAAGAGGCAGACCCTAGAAGTGGACAAACCCTTGAAGAGGTGACAAATTTAGGGAATTATGTCCTTTAAGAGGTTGACCAGGGTTGTGTACAAACCCTCGAAACAACAGCATTTTAAGTGTACTGGCCCTTTAAGAGGTGGACCTGGGAAGCTTACAGACCTTTAAAATTGGCAATACTTTAAGGTGACTGGCCTATGAAGAGGATGACCATGGAAGTGGACAGTCCTTAAAGATGCATTATTGTGTGTGGGTGGCCTTCTAAGAGACAACCCTGGGAATGGACAGACCTTTGGAAATGTCAATGTGGCTTATGAAGTGGAAAGCCACTTGAACATGTGACATGTTTTGATGACTGGCCCTTTAAGAGGCAGACCCTAGAAGTGGACAAACCCTTGAAGAGGTGACAAATTTAGGGAATTATGTCCTTTAAGAGGTTGACCAGGGTTGAGTACAAACCCTTGAAACAACAGCATTTTAAGTGTACTGGCCCTTTAAGAGGTGGACCTGGGAAGCTTACAGACCTTTAAAATTGGCAATACTTTAAGGTGACTGGCCTATGAAGAGGATGACCATGGAAGTGGACAGTCCTTAAAGATGCATTATTGTGTGTGGGTGGCCTTCTAAGAGACAACCCTGGGAATGGACAGACCTTTGGAAATGTCAATGTGGCTTATGAAGTGGAAAGCCACTTGAACATGTGACATGTTTTGATGACTGGCCCTTTAAGAGGCAGACCCTAGAAGTGGACAAACCCTTGAAGAGGTGACACATTTAGGGAATTATGTCCTTTAAGAGGTTGACCAGGGTTGTGTACAAACCCTTGAAACAACAGCATTTTAAGTGTACTGGCCCTTTAAGAGGTGGACCTGGGAAGCTTACAGACCTTTAAAATTGGCAATACTTTAAGGTGACTGGCCTATGAAGAGGATGACCATGGAAGTGGACAGTCCTTAAAGATGCATTATTGTGTGTGGGTGGCCTTCTAAGAGACAACCCTGGGAATGGACAGACCTTTGGAAATGTCAATGTGGCTTATGAAGTGGAAAGCCACTTGAACATGTGACATGTTTTGATGACTGGCCCTTTAAGAGGCAGACCCTAGAAGTGGACAAACCCTTGAAGAGGTGACAAATTTAGGGAATTATGTCCTTTAAGAGGTTGACCAGGGTTGTGTACAAACCCTCAAAACAACAGCATTTTAAGTGTACTGGCCCTTTAAGAGGTGGACCTGGGAAGCTTACGGACCTTTAAAATTGGCAATACTTTAAGGTGACTGGCCTATGAAGAGGATGACCATGGAAGTGGACAGTCCTTAAAGATGCATTATTGTGTGTGGGTGGCCTTCTAAGAGACAACCCTGGGAATGGACAGACCTTTGGAAATGTCAATGTGGCTTATGAAGTGGAAAGCCACTTGAACATGTGACATGTTTTGCGGACTGGCCCTTTAAGAGGCAGACCCTAGAAGTGGACAAACCCTTGAAGAGGTGACAAATTTAGGGAATTATGTCCTTTAAGAGGTTGACCAGGGTTGAGTACAAACCCTTGAAACAACAGCATTTTAAGTGTACTGGCCCTTTAAGAGGTGGACCTGGGAAGCTTACAGACCTTTAAAATTGGCAATACTTTAAGGTGACTGGCCTATGAAGAGGATGACCATGGAAGTGGACAGTCCTTAAAGATGCATTATTGTGTGTGGGTGGCCTTCTAAGAGACAACCCTGGGAATGGACAGACCTTTGGAAATGTCAATGTGGCTTATGAAGTGGAAAGCCACTTGAACATGTGACATGTTTTGCGGACTGGCCCATTAAGAGGCAGACCCTAGAAGTGGACAAACCCTTGAAGAGGTGACAAATTTAGGGAATTATGTCCTTTAAGAGGTTGACCAGGGTTGTGTACAAACCCTCAAAACAACAGCATTTTAAGTGTACTGGCCCTTTAAGAGGTGGACCTGGGAAGCTTACGGACCTTTAAAATTGGCAATACTTTAAGGTGACTGGCCTATGAAGAGGATGACCATGGAAGTGGACAGTCCTTAAAGATGCATTATTGTGTGTGGGTGGCCTTCTAAGAGACAACCCTGGGAATGGACAGACCTTTGGAAATGTCAATGTGGCTTATGAAGTGGAAAGCCACTTGAACATGTGACATGTTTTGATGACTGGCCCTTTAAGAGGCAGACCCTAGAAGTGGACAAACCCTTGAAGAGGTGACAAATTTAGGGAATTATGTCCTTTAAGAGGTTGACCAGGGTTGTGTACAAACCCTTGAAACAACAGCATTTTAAGTGTACTGGCCCTTTAAGAGGTGGACCTGGGAAGCTTACAGACCTTTAAAATTGGCAATACTTTAAGGTGACTGGCCTATGAAGAGGATGACCATGGAAGTGGACAGTCCTTAAAGATGCATTATTGTGTGTGGGTGGCCTTCTAAGAGACAACCCTGGGAATGGACAGACCTTTGGAAATGTCAATGTGGCTTATGAAGTGGAAAGCCACTTGAACATGTGACATGTTTTGCGGACTGGCCCTTTAAGAGGCAGACCCTAGAAGTGGACAAACCCTTGAAGAGGTGACAAATTTAGGGAATTATGTCCTTTAAGAGGTTGACCAGGGTTGAGTACAAACCCTTGAAACAACAGCATTTTAAGTGTACTGGCCCTTTAAGAGGTGGACCTGGGAAGCTTACAGACCTTTAAAATTGGCAATACTTTAAGGTGACTGGCCTATGAAGAGGATGACCATGGAAGTGGACAGTCCTTAAAGATGCATTATTGTGTGTGGGTGGCCTTCTAAGAGACAACCTTGGGAATGGACAGACCTTTGGAAATGTCAATGTGGCTTATGAAGTGGAAAGCCACTTGAACATGTGACATGTTTTGCGGACTGGCCCTTTTAGAGGCAGACCCTAGAAGTGGACAAACCCTTGAAGAGGTGACAAATTTAGGGAATTATGTCCTTTAAGAGGTTGACCAGGGTTGTGTACAAACCCTCAAAACAACAGCATTTTAAGTGTACTGGCCCTTTAAGAGGTGGACCTGGGAAGCTTACGGACCTTTAAAATTGGCAATACTTTAAGGTGACTGGCCTATGAAGAGGATGACCATGGAAGTGGACAGTCCTTATAGATGCATTATTGTGTGTGGGTGGCCTTCTAAGAGACAACCCTGGGAATGGACAGACCTTTGGAAATGTCAATGTGGCTTATGAAGTGGAAAGCCACTTGAACATGTGACATGTTTTGCGGACTGGCCCTTTAAGAGGCAGACCCTAGAAGTGGACAAACCCTTGAAGAGGTGACAAATTTAGGGAATTATGTCCTTTAAGAGGTTGACAAGGGTTGTGTACAAACCCTCAAAACAACAGCATTTTAAGTGTACTGGCCCTTTAAGAGGTGGACCTGGGAAGCTTACGGACCTTTAAAATTGGCAATACTTTAAGGTGACTGGCCTATGAAGAGGATGACCATGGAAGTGGACAGTCCTTAAAGATGCATTATTGTGTGTGGGTGGCCTTCTAAGAGACAACCCTGGGAATGGACAGACCTTTGGAAATGTCAATGTGGCTTATGAAGTGGAAAGCCACTTGAACATGTGACATGTTTTGCGGACTGGCCCTTTAAGAGGCAGACCCTAGAAGTGGACAAACCCTTGAAGAGGTGACAAATTTAGGGAATTATGTCCTTTAAGAGGTTGACCAGGGTTGTGTACAAACCCTCAAAACAACAGCATTTTAAGTGTACTGGCCCTTTAAGAGGTGGACCTGGGAAGCTTACGGACCTTTAAAATTGGCAATACTTTAAGGTGACTGGCCTATGAAGAGGATGACCATGGAAGTGGACAGTCCTTAAAGATGCATTATTGTGTGTGGGTGGCCTTCTAAGAGACAACCCTGGGAATGGACAGACCTTTGGAAATGTCAATGTGGCTTATGAAGTGGAAAGCCACTCGAACATGTGACATGTTTTGCGGACTGGCCCTTTAAGAGGCAGACCCTAGAAGTGGACAAACCCTTGAAGAGGTGACAAATTTAGGGAATTATGTCCTTTAAGAGGTTGACCAGGGTTGTGTACAAACCCTCAAAACAACAGCATTTTAAGTGTACTGGCCCTTTAAGAGGTGGTCCGGGGAAGCTTACGGACCTTTAAAATTGGCAATACTTTAAGGTGACTGGCCTATGAAGAGGATGACCATGGAAGTGGACAGTCCTTAAAGATGCATTATTGTGTGTGGGTGGCCTTCTAAGAGACAACCCTGGGAATGGACAGACCTTTGGAAATGTCAATGTGGCTTATGAAGTGGAAAGCCACTTGAACATGTGACATGTTTTGATGACTGGCCCTTTAAGAGGCAGACCCTAGAAGTGGACAAACCCTTGAAGAGGTGACAAATTTAGGGAATTATGTCCTTTAAGAGGTTGACCAGGGTTGTGTACAAACCCTTGAAACAACAGCATTTTAAGTGTACTGGCCCTTTAAGAGGTGGACCTGGGAAGCTTACAGACCTTTAAAATTGGCAATACTTTAAGGTGACTGGCCTATGAAGAGGATGACCATGGAAGTGGACAGTCCTTAAAGATGCATTATTGTGTGTGGGTGGCCTTCTAAGAGACAACCCTGGGAATGGACAGACCTTTGGAAATGTCAATGTGGCTTATGAAGTGGAAAGCCACTTGAACATGTGACATGTTTTGATGACTGGCCCTTTAAGAGGCAGACCCTAGAAGTGGACAAACCCTTGAAGAGGTGACAAATTTAGGGAATTATGTCCTTTAAGAGGTTGACCAGGGTTGTGTACAAACCCTTGAAACAACAGCATTTTAAGTGTACTGGCCCTTTAAGAGGTGGACCTGGGAAGCTTACAGACCTTTAAAATTGGCAATACTTTAAGGTGACTGGCCTATGAAGAGGATGACCATGGAAGTGGACAGTCCTTAAAGATGCATTATTGTGTGTGGGTGGCCTTCTAAGAGACAACCCTGGGAATGGACAGACCTTTGGAAATGTCAATGTGGCTTATGAAGTGGAAAGCCACTTGAACATGTGACATGTTTTGCGGACTGGCCCTTTAAGAGGCAGACCCTAGAAGTGGACAAACCCTTGAAGAGGTGACAAATTTAGGGAATTATGTCCTTTAAGAGGTTGACCAGGGTTGTGTACAAACCCTCAAAACAACAGCATTTTAAGTGTACTGGCCCTTTAAGAGGTGGTCCGGGGAAGCTTACGGACCTTTAAAATTGGCAATACTTTAAGGTGACTGGCCTATGAAGAGGATGACCATGGAAGTGGACAGTCCTTAAAGATGCATTATTGTGTGTGGGTGGCCTTCTAAGAGACAACCCTGGGAATGGACAGACCTTTGGAAATGTCAATGTGGCTTATGAAGTGGAAAGCCACTTGAACATGTGACATGTTTTGATGACTGGCCCTTTAAGAGGCAGACCCTAGAAGTGGACAAACCCTTGAAGAGGTGACAAATTTAGGGAATTATGTCCTTTAAGAGGTTGACCAGGGTTGTGTACAAACCCTTGAAACAACAGCATTTTAAGTGTACTGGCCCTTTAAGAGGTGGACCTGGGAAGCTTACAGACCTTTAAAATTGGCAATACTTTAAGGTGACTGGCCTATGAAGAGGATGACCATGGAAGTGGACAGTCCTTAAAGATGCATTATTGTGTGTGGGTGGCCTTCTAAGAGACAACCCTGGGAATGGACAGACCTTTGGAAATGTCAATGTGGCTTATGAAGTGGAAAGCCACTTGAACATGTGACATGTTTTGCGGACTGGCCCTTTAAGAGGCAGACCCTAGAAGTGGACAAACCCTTGAAGAGGTGACAAATTTAGGGAATTATGTCCTTTAAGAGGTTGACCAGGGTTGTGTACAAACCCTCAAAACAACAGCATTTTAAGTGTACTGGGCCTTTAAGAGGTGGACCGGGGAAGCTTACGGACCTTTAAAATTGGCAATACTTTAAGGTGACTGGCCTATGAAGAGGATGACCATGGAAGTGGACAGTCCTTAAAGATGCATTATTGTGTGTGGGTGGCCTTCTAAGAGACAACCCTGGGAATGGACAGACCTTTGGAAATGTCAATGTGGCTTATGAAGTGGAAAGCCACTTGAACATGTGACATGTTTTGATGACTGGCCCTTTAAGAGGCAGACCCTAGAAGTGGACAAACCCTTGAAGAGGTGACAAATTTAGGGAATTATGTCCTTTAAGAGGTTGACCAGGGTTGTGTACAAACCCTTGAAACAACAGCATTTTAAGTGTACTGGCCCTTTAAGAGGTGGACCTGGGAAGCTTACAGACCTTTAAAATTGGCAATACTTTAAGGTGACTGGCCTATGAAGAGGATGACCATGGAAGTGGACAGTCCTTAAAGATGCATTATTGTGTGTGGGTGGCCTTCTAAGAGACAACCCTGGGAATGGACAGACCTTTGGAAATGTCAATGTGGCTTATGAAGTGGAAAGCCACTTGAACATGTGACATGTTTTGATGACTGGCCCTTTAAGAGGCAGACCCTAGAAGTGGACAAACCCTTGAAGAGGTGACAAATTTAGGGAATTATGTCCTTTAAGAGGTTGACCAGGGTTGAGTACAAACCCTTGAAACAACAGCATTTTAAGTGTACTGGCCCTTTAAGAGGTGGACCTGGGAAGCTTACAGACCTTTAAAATTGGCAATACTTTAAGGTGACTGGCCTATGAAGAGGATGACCATGGAAGTGGACAGTCCTTAAAGATGCATTATTGTGTGTGGGTGGCCTTCTAAGAGACAACCCTGGGAATGGACAGACCTTTGGAAATGTCAATGTGGCTTATGAAGTGGAAAGCCACTTGAACATGTGACATGTTTTGATGACTGGCCCTTTAAGAGGCAGACCCTAGAAGTGGACAAACCCTTGAAGAGGTGACAAATTTAGGGAATTATGTCCTTTAAGAGGTTGACCAGGGTTGTGTACAAACCCTTGAAACAACAGCATTTTAAGTGTACTGGCTCTTTAAGAGGTGGACCTGGGAAGCTTACAGACCTTTAAAATTGGCAATACTTTAAGGTGACTGGCCTATGAAGAGGATGACCATGGAAGTGGACAGTCCTTAAAGATGCATTATTGTGTGTGGGTGGCCTTCTAAGAGACAACCCTGGGATTGGACAGACCTTTGGAAATGTCAAAGTGGCTTATGAAGTGGAAAGCCACTTGAACATGTGACATGTTTTGCGGACTGGCCCTTTAAGAAGTAGACCCTAGAAGTGGACAAACCCTTGAAGAGGTGACAAATTTAGGGAATTATGTCCTTTAAGAGGTTGACCAGAGTTGTGTACAAACCCTCGAAACAACAGCATTTTAAGTGTACTGGCCCTTTAAGAGGTGGACCTGGGAAGCTTACAGACCTTTAAAATTGGCAATACTTTAAGGTGACTGGCCTATGAAGAGGATGACCATGGAAGTGGACAGTCCTTAAAGATGCATTATTGTGTGTGGGTGGCCTTCTAAGAGACAACCCTGGGAATGGACAGACCTTTGGAAATGTCAATGTGGCTTATGAAGTGGAAAGCCACTTGAACATGTGACATGTTTTGCGGACTGGCCCTTTAAGAAGCAGACCCTAGAAGTGGACAAACCCTTGAAGAGGTGACAAATTTAGGGAATTATGTCCTTTAAGAGGTTGACCAGGGTTGTGTACAAACCCTCGAAACAACAACATTTTAAGTGTACTGGCCCTTTAAGAGGTGGACCTGGGAAGCTTACAGACCTTTAAAATTGGCAATACTTTAAGGTGACTGGCCTATGAAGAGGATGACCATGGAAGTGGACAGTCCTTAAAGATGCATTATTGTGTGTGGGTGGCCTTCTAAGAGACAACCCTGGGAATGGACAGACCTTTGGAAATGTCAATGTGGCTTATGAAGTGGAAAGCCACTTGAACATGTGACATGTTTTGATGACTGGCCCTTTAAGAGGCAGACCCTAGAAGTGGACAAACCCTTGAAGAGGTGACAAATTTAGGGAATTATGTCCTTTAAGAGGTTGACCAGGGTTGTGTACAAACCCTTGAAACAACAGCATTTTAAGTGTACTGGCCCTTTAAGAGGTGGACCTGGGAAGCTTACAGACCTTTAAAATTGGCAATACTTTAAGGTGACTGGCCTATGAAGAGGATGACCATGGAAGTGGACAGTCCTTAAAGATGCATTATTGTGTGTGGGTGGCCTTCTAAGAGACAACCCTGGGAATGGACAGACCTTTGGAAATGTCAATGTGGCTTATGAAGTGGAAAGCCACTTGAACATGTGACATGTTTTGCGGACTGGCCCTTTAAGAGGCAGACCCTAGAAGTGGACAAACCCTTGAAGAGGTGACAAATTTAGGGAATTATGTCCTTTAAGAGGTTGACCAGGGTTGTGTAGAAACCCTCGAAACAACAGCATTTTAAGTGTACTGGCCCTTTAAGAGGTGGACCTGGGAAGCTTACAGACCTTTAAAATTGGCAATACTTTAAGGTGACTGGCCTATGAAGAGGATGACCATGGAAGTGGACAGTCCTTAAAGATGCATTATTGTGTGTGGGTGGCCTTCTAAGAGACAACCCTGGGAATGGACAGACCTTTGGAAATGTCAATATGGCTTATGAAGTGGAAAGCCACTTGAACATGTGACATGTTTTGATGACTGGCCCTTTAAGAGGCAGACCCTAGAAGTGGACAAACCCTTGAAGAGGTGACAAATTTAGGGAATTATGTCCTTTAAGAGGTTGACCAGGGTTGTGTACAAACCCTTGAAACAACAGCATTTTAAGTGTACTGGCTCTTTAAGAGGTGGACCTGGGAAGCTTACAGACCTTTAAAATTGGCAATACTTTAAGGTGACTGGCCTATGAAGAGGATGACCATGGAAGTGGACAGTCCTTAAAGATGCATTATTGTGTGTGGGTTGCCTTCTAAGAGACAACCCTGGGATTGGACAGACCTTTGGAAATGTCAATGTGGCTTATGAAGTGGAAAGCCACTTGAACATGTGACATGTTTTGCGGACTGGCCCTTTAAGAGGCAGACCCTAGAAGTGGACAAACCCTTGAAGAGGTGACAAATTTAAGGAATTATGTCCTTTAAGAGGTTGACCAGGGTTGTGTACAAACCCTCGAAACAACAGCATTTTAAGTGTACTGGCCCTTTAAGAGGTGGACCTGGGAAGCTTACAGACCTTTAAAATTGGCAATACTTTAAGGTGACTGGCCTATGAAGAGGATGACCATGGAAGTGGACAGTCCTTAAAGATGCATTATTGTGTGTGGGTGGCCTTCTAAGAGACAACCCTGGGAATGGACAGACCTTTGGAAATGTCAATGTAGCTTATGAAGTGGAAAGCCACTTGAACATGTGACATGTTTTGATGACTGGCCCTTTAAGAGGCAGACCCTAGAAGTGGACAAACCCTTGAAGAGGTGACAAATTTAGGGAATTATGTCCTTTAAGAGGTTGACCAGGGTTGTGTACAAACCCTCGAAACAACAGCATTTTAAGTGTACTGGCCCTTTAAGAGGTGGACCTGGGAAGCTTACAGACCTTTAAAATTGGCAATACTTTAAGGTGACTGGCCTATGAAGAGGATGACCATGGAAGTGGACAGTCCTTAAAGATGCATTATTGTGTGTGGGTGGCCTTCTAAGAGACAACCCTGGGAATGGACAGACCTTTGGAAATGTCAATGTGGCTTATGAAGTGGAAAGCCACTTGAACATGTGACATGTTTTGATGACTGGCCCTTTAAGAGGCAGACCCTAGAAGTGGACAAACCCTTGAAGAGGTGACAAATTTAGGGAATTATGTCCTTTAAGAGGTTGACCAGGGTTGAGTACAAACCCTTGAAACAACAGCATTTTAAGTGTACTGGCCCTTTAAGAGGTGGACCTGGGAAGCTTACAGACCTTTAAAATTGGCAATACTTTAAGGTGACTGGCCTATGAAGAGGATGACCATGGAAGTGGACAGTCCTTAAAGATGCATTATTGTGTGTGGGTGGCCTTCTAAGAGACAACCCTGGGAATGGACAGACCTTTGGAAATGTCAATGTGGCTTATGAAGTGGAAAGCCACTTGAACATGTGACATGTTTTGATGACTGGCCCTTTAAGAGGCAGACCCTAGAAGTGGACAAACCCTTGAAGAGGTGACACATTTTAGGGAATTATGTCCTTTAAGAGGTTGACCAGGGTTGTGTACAAACCCTTGAAACAACAGCATTTTAAGTGTACTGGCCCTTTAAGAGGTGGACCTGGGAAGCTTACAGACCTTTAAAATTGGCAATACTTTAAGGTGACTGGCCTATGAAGAGGATGACCATGGAAGTGGACAGTCCTTAAAGATGCATTATTGTGTGTGGGTGGCCTTCTAAGAGACAACCCTGGGAATGGACAGACCTTTGGAAATGTCAATGTGGCTTATGAAGTGGAAAGCCACTTGAACATGTGACATGTTTTGATGACTGGCCCTTTAAGAGGCAGACCCTAGAAGTGGACAAACCCTTGAAGAGGTGACAAATTTAGGGAATTATGTCCTTTAAGAGGTTGACCAGGGTTGTGTACAAACCCTCAAAACAACAGCATTTTAAGTGTACTGGCCCTTTAAGAGGTGGACCTGGGAAGCTTACGGACCTTTAAAATTGGCAATACTTTAAGGTGACTGGCCTATGAAGAGGATGACCATGGAAGTGGACAGTCCTTAAAGATGCATTATTGTGTAGTGGGTGGCCTTCTAAGAGACAACCCCTGGGAATGGACAGACCTTTGGAAATGTCAATGTGGCTTATGAAGTGAAAGCCACTTGAACATGTGACATGTTTTGCGGACTGGCCCTTTAAGAGGCAGACCCTAGAAGTGGACAAACCCTTGAAGAGGTGACAAATTTAGGAATTATGTCCTTTAAGAGGTTGACCAGGTTGAGTACAAACCCTTGAAACAACAGCATTTTAAGTGTACTGGCCCTTTAAGAGGTGGACCTGGGAAGCTTACAGACCTTTAAAATTGGCAATACTTTAAGGTGACTGGCCTATGAAGAGGATGACCATGGAAGTGGACAGTCCTTAAAGATGCATTATTGTGTGTGGGTGGCCTTCTAAGAGACAACCCTGGAATGGACAGACCTTTGGAAATGTCAATGTGGCTTATGAAGTGGAAAGCCACTTGAACATGTGACATGTTTTGCGGACTGGCCCATTAAGAGGCAGACCTAGAAGTGGACAAACCCTTGAAGAGGTGACAAATTTAGGGAATTATGTCCTTTAAGAGGTTGACCAGGGTTGTGTACAAACCTCAAAACATAAAACAACAGCATTTTAAGTGTACTGGCCCTTTAAGAGGTGACCTGGGAAGCTTACGGACCTTTAAAATTGCAATACTTTAAGGTGACTGGCCTATGAAGAGGATGACCATGGAAGTGGACAGTCCTTAAAGATGCATTATTGTGTGTGGGTGGCCTTCTAAGAGACAACCCTGGAATGGACAGACCTTTGGAAATGTCAATGTGGCTTATGAAGTGGAAAGCCACTTGAACATGTGACATGTTTTGATGACTGGCCTTTAAGAGGCAGACCCTAGAAGTGGACAAACCCTTGAGAGGTGACAAATTTAGGGAATTATGTCCTTTAAGAGGTTGACCAGGGTTGTGTACAAACCCTTGAAACAACAGCATTTTAAGTGTACTGGCCCTTTAAGAGGTGGACCTGGGAAGCTTACAGACCTTTAAAATTGGCAATACTTTAAGGTGACTGGCCTATGAAGAGGATGACCATGGAAGTGGACAGTCCTTAAAGATGCATTATTGTGTGTGGGTGGCCTTCTAAGAGACAACCCTGGGAATGGACAGACCTTTGGAAATGTCAATGTGGCTTATGAAGTGGAAAGCCACTTGAACATGTGACATGTTTTGCGGACTGGCCCTTTAAGAGGCAGACCCTAGAAGTGGACAAACCCTTGAAGAGGTGACAATTTAGGGAATTATGTCCTTTAAGAGGTTGACCAGGGTTGAGTACAAACCCTTGAAACAACAGCATTTTAAGTGTACTGGCCCTTTAAGAGGTGGACCTGGAAGCTTACAGACCTTTAAAATTGGCAATACTTTAAGGTGACTGGCCTATGAAGAGGATGACCATGGAAGTGGACAGTCCTTAAAGATGCATTATTGTGTGTGGGTGGCCTTCTAAGAGACAACCTTGGGAATGGACAGACCTTTGGAAATGTCAATGTGGCTTATGAAGTGGAAAGCCACTTGAACATGTGACATGTTTTGCGGACTGGCCCTTTTAGAGGCAGACCCTAGAAGTGGACAAACCCTTGAAGAGGTGACAAATTTAGGGAATTATGTCCTTTAAGAGGTTGACCAGGGTTGTGTACAAACCCTCAAAACAACAGCATTTTAAGTGTACTGGCCCTTTAAGAGGTGGACCTGGGAAGCTTACGGACCTTTAAAATTGGCAATACTTTAAGGTGACTGGCCTATGAAGAGGATGACCATGGAAGTGGACAGTCCTTATAGATGCATTATTGTGTGTGGGTGGCCTTCTAAGAGACAACCCTGGGAATGGACAGACCTTTGGAAATGTCAATGTGGCTTATGAAGTGGAAAGCCACTTGAACATGTGACATGTTTTGCGGACTGGCCCTTTAAGAGGCAGACCCTAGAAGTGGACAAACCCTTGAAGAGGTGACAAATTTAGGGAATTATGTCCTTTAAGAGGTTGACAAGGGTTGTGTACAAACCCTCAAAACAACAGCATTTTAAGTGTACTGGCCCTTTAAGAGGTGGACCTGGGAAGCTTACGGACCTTTAAAATTGGCAATACTTTAAGGTGACTGGCCTATGAAGAGGATGACCATGGAAGTGGACAGTCCTTAAAGATGCATTATTGTGTGTGGGTGGCCTTCTAAGAGACAACCCTGGGAATGGACAGACCTTTGGAAATGTCAATGTGGCTTATGAAGTGGAAAGCCACTTGAACATGTGACATGTTTTGCGGACTGGCCCTTTAAGAGGCAGACCCTAGAAGTGGACAAACCCTTGAAGAGGTGACAAATTTAGGGAATTATGTCCTTTAAGAGGTTGACCAGGGTTGTGTACAAACCCTCAAAACAACAGCATTTTAAGTGTACTGGCCCTTTAAGAGGTGGACCTGGGAAGCTTACGGACCTTTAAAATTGGCAATACTTTAAGGTGACTGGCCTATGAAGAGGATGACCATGGAAGTGGACAGTCCTTAAAGATGCATTATTGTGTGTGGGTGGCCTTCTAAGAGACAACCCTGGGAATGGACAGACCTTTGGAAATGTCAATGTGGCTTATGAAGTGGAAAGCCACTTGAACATGTGACATGTTTTGCGGACTGGCCCTTTAAGAGGCAGACCCTAGAAGTGGACAAACCCTTGAAGAGGTGACAAATTTAGGGAATTATGTCCTGTAAGAGGTTGACCAGGGTTGTGTACAAACCCTTGAAACAACAGCATTTTAAGTGTACTGGCCCTTTAAGAGGTGGACCTGGGAAGCTTACAGACCTTTAAAATTGGCAATACTTTAAGGTGACTGGCCTATGAAGAGGATGACCATGGAAGTGGACAGTCCTTAAAGATGCATTATTGTGTGTGGGTGGCCTTCTAAGAGACAACCCTGGGATTGGACAGACCTTTGGAAATGTCAATGTGGCTTATGAAGTGGAAAGCCACTTGAACATGTGACATGTTTTGCGGACTGGCCCTTTAAGAGGCAGACCCTAGAAGTGGACAAACCCTTGAAGAGGTGACAAATTTAAGGAATTATATCCTTTAAGAGGTTGACCAGGGTTGTGTACAAACCCTCGAAACAACAGCATTTTAAGTGTACTGGCCCTTTAAGAGGTGGACCTGGGAAGCTTACAGACCTTTAAAATTGGCAATACTTTAAGGTGACTGGCCTATGAAGAGGATGACCATGGAAGTGGACAGTCCTTAAAGATGCATTATTGTGTGTGGGTGGCCTTCTAAGAGACAACCCTGGGATTGGACAGACCTTTGGAAATGTCAATGTGGCTTATGAAGTGGAAAGCCACTTGAACATGTGACATGTTTTGCGGACTGGCCCTTTAAGAGGCAGACCCTAGAAGTGGACAAACCCTTGAAGAGGTGACAAATTTAGGGAATTATGTCCTTTAAGAGGTTGACCAGGGTTGTGTACAAACCCTCAAAACAACAGCATTTTAAGTGTACTGGCCCTTTAAGAGGTGGTCCGGGGAAGCTTACGGACCTTTAAAATTGGCAATACTTTAAGGTGACTGGCCTATGAAGAGGATGACCATGGAAGTGGACAGTCCTTAAAGATGCATTATTGTGTGTGGGTGGCCTTCTAAGAGACAACCCTGGGAATGGACAGACCTTTGGAAATGTCAATGTGGCTTATGAAGTGGAAAGCCACTTGAACATGTGACATGTTTTGATGACTGGCCCTTTAAGAGGCAGACCCTAGAAGTGGACAAACCCTTGAAGAGGTGACAAATTTAGGGAATTATGTCCTTTAAGAGGTTGACCAGGGTTGTGTACAAACCCTTGAAACAACAGCATTTTAAGTGTACTGGCCCTTTAAGAGGTGGACCTGGGAAGCTTACAGACCTTTAAAATTGGCAATACTTTAAGGTGACTGGCCTATGAAGAGGATGACCATGGAAGTGGACAGTCCTTAAAGATGCATTATTGTGTGTGGGTGGCCTTCTAAGAGACAACCCTGGGAATGGACAGACCTTTGGAAATGTCAATGTGGCTTATGAAGTGGAAAGCCACTTGAACATGTGACATGTTTTGCGGACTGGCCCTTTAAGAGGCAGACCCTAGAAGTGGACAAACCCTTGAAGAGGTGACAAATTTAGGGAATTATGTCCTTTAAGAGGTTGACCAGGGTTGTGTACAAACCCTCAAAACAACAGCATTTTAAGTGTACTGGCCCTTTAAGAGGTGGACCGGGGAAGCTTACGGACCTTTAAAATTGGCAATACTTTAAGGTGACTGGCCTATGAAGAGGATGACCATGGAAGTGGACAGTCCTTAAAGATGCATTATTGTGTGTGGGTGGCCTTCTAAGAGACAACCCTGGGAATGGACAGACCTTTGGAAATGTCAATGTGGCTTATGAAGTGGAAAGCCACTTGAACATGTGACATGTTTTGATGACTGGCCCTTTAAGAGGCAGACCCTAGAAGTGGACAAACCCTCGAAGAGGTGACAAATTTAGGGAATTATGTCCTTTAAGAGGTTGACCAGGGTTGTGTACAAACCCTTGAAACAACAGCATTTTAAGTGTACTGGCCCTTTAAGAGGTGGACCTGGGAAGCTTACAGACCTTTAAAATTGGCAATACTTTAAGGTGACTGGCCTATGAAGAGGATGACCATGGAAGTGGACAGTCCTTAAAGATGCATTATTGTGTGTGGGTGGCCTTCTAAGAGACAACCCTGGGAATGGACAGACCTTTGGAAATGTCAATGTGGCTTATGAAGTGGAAAGCCACTTGAACATGTGACATGTTTTGCGGACTGGCCCTTTAAGAGGCAGACCCTAGAAGTGGACAAACCCTTGAAGAGGTGACAAATTTAGGGAATTATGTCCTTTAAGAGGTTGACCAGGGTTGTGTACAAACCCTCAAAACAACAGCATTTTAAGTGTACTGGCCCTTTAAGAGGTGGTCCGGGGAAGCTTACGGACCTTTAAAATTGGCAATACTTTAAGGTGACTGGCCTATGAAGAGGATGACCATGGAAGTGGACAGTCCTTAAAGATGCATTATTGTGTGTGGGTGGCCTTCTAAGAGACAACCCTGGGAATGGACAGACCTTTGGAAATGTCAATGTGGCTTATGAAGTGGAAAGCCACTTGAACATGTGACATGTTTTGATGACTGGCCCTTTAAGAGGCAGACCCTAGAAGTGGACAAACCCTTGAAGAGGTGACAAATTTAGGGAATTATGTCCTTTAAGAGGTTGACCAGGGTTGTGTACAAACCCTTGAAACAACAGCATTTTAAGTGTACTGGCCCTTTAAGAGGTGGACCTGGGAAGCTTACAGACCTTTAAAATTGGCAATACTTTAAGGTGACTGGCCTATGAAGAGGATGACCATGGAAGTGGACAGTCCTTAAAGATGCATTATTGTGTGTGGGTGGCCTTCTAAGAGACAACCCTGGGAATGGACAGACCTTTGGAAATGTCAATGTGGCTTATGAAGTGGAAAGCCACTTGAACATGTGACATGTTTTGCGGACTGGCCCTTTAAGAGGCAGACCCTAGAAGTGGACAAACCCTTGAAGAGGTGACAAATTTAGGGAATTATGTCCTTTAAGAGGTTGACCAGGGTTGTGTACAAACCCTCAAAACAACAGCATTTTAAGTGTACTGGGCCTTTAAGAGGTGGACCGGGGAAGCTTACGGACCTTTAAAATTGGCAATACTTTAAGGTGACTGGCCTATGAAGAGGATGACCATGGAAGTGGACAGTCCTTAAAGATGCATTATTGTGTGTGGGTGGCCTTCTAAGAGACAACCCTGGGAATGGACAGACCTTTGGAAATGTCAATGTGGCTTATGAAGTGGAAAGCCACTTGAACATGTGACATGTTTTGATGACTGGCCCTTTAAGAGGCAGACCCTAGAAGTGGACAAACCCTTGAAGAGGTGACAAATTTAGGGAATTATGTCCTTTAAGAGGTTGACCAGGGTTGTGTACAAACCCTTGAAACAACAGCATTTTAAGTGTACTGGCCCTTTAAGAGGTGGACCTGGGAAGCTTACAGACCTTTAAAATTGGCAATACTTTAAGGTGACTGGCCTATGAAGAGGATGACCATGGAAGTGGACAGTCCTTAAAGATGCATTATTGTGTGTGGGTGGCCTTCTAAGAGACAACCCTGGGAATGGACAGACCTTTGGAAATGTCAATGTGGCTTATGAAGTGGAAAGCCACTTGAACATGTGACATGTTTTGATGACTGGCCCTTTAAGAGGCAGACCCTAGAAGTGGACAAACCCTTGAAGAGGTGACAAATTTAGGGAATTATGTCCTTTAAGAGGTTGACCAGGGTTGAGTACAAACCCTTGAAACAACAGCATTTTAAGTGTACTGGCCCTTTAAGAGGTGGACCTGGGAAGCTTACAGACCTTTAAAATTGGCAATACTTTAAGGTGACTGGCCTATGAAGAGGATGACCATGGAAGTGGACAGTCCTTAAAGATGCATTATTGTGTGTGGGTGGCCTTCTAAGAGACAACCCTGGGAATGGACAGACCTTTGGAAATGTCAATGTGGCTTATGAAGTGGAAAGCCACTTGAACATGTGACATGTTTTGATGACTGGCCCTTTAAGAGGCAGACCCTAGAAGTGGACAAACCCTTGAAGAGGTGACAAATTTAGGGAATTATGTCCTTTAAGAGGTTGACCAGGGTTGTGTACAAACCCTTGAAACAACAGCATTTTAAGTGTACTGGCTCTTTAAGAGGTGGACCTGGGAAGCTTACAGACCTTTAAAATTGGCAATACTTTAAGGTGACTGGCCTATGAAGAGGATGACCATGGAAGTGGACAGTCCTTAAAGATGCATTATTGTGTGTGGGTGGCCTTCTAAGAGACAACCCTGGGATTGGACAGACCTTTGGAAATGTCAAAGTGGCTTATGAAGTGGAAAGCCACTTGAACATGTGACATGTTTTGCGGACTGGCCCTTTAAGAAGTAGACCCTAGAAGTGGACAAACCCTTGAAGAGGTGACAAATTTAGGGAATTATGTCCTTTAAGAGGTTGACCAGAGTTGTGTACAAACCCTCGAAACAACAGCATTTTAAGTGTACTGGCCCTTTAAGAGGTGGACCTGGGAAGCTTACAGACCTTTAAAATTGGCAATACTTTAAGGTGACTGGCCTATGAAGAGGATGACCATGGAAGTGGACAGTCCTTAAAGATGCATTATTGTGTGTGGGTGGCCTTCTAAGAGACAACCCTGGGAATGGACAGACCTTTGGAAATGTCAATGTGGCTTATGAAGTGGAAAGCCACTTGAACATGTGACATGTTTTGCGGACTGGCCCTTTAAGAAGCAGACCCTAGAAGTGGACAAACCCTTGAAGAGGTGACAAATTTAGGGAATTATGTCCTTTAAGAGGTTGACCAGGGTTGTGTACAAACCCTCGAAACAACAACATTTTAAGTGTACTGGCCCTTTAAGAGGTGGACCTGGGAAGCTTACAGACCTTTAAAATTGGCAATACTTTAAGGTGACTGGCCTATGAAGAGGATGACCATGGAAGTGGACAGTCCTTAAAGATGCATTATTGTGTGTGGGTGGCCTTCTAAGAGACAACCCTGGGAATGGACAGACCTTTGGAAATGTCAATGTGGCTTATGAAGTGGAAAGCCACTTGAACATGTGACATGTTTTGATGACTGGCCCTTTAAGAGGCAGACCCTAGAAGTGGACAAACCCTTGAAGAGGTGACAAATTTAGGGAATTATGTCCTTTAAGAGGTTGACCAGGGTTGTGTACAAACCCTTGAAACAACAGCATTTTAAGTGTACTGGCCCTTTAAGAGGTGGACCTGGGAAGCTTACAGACCTTTAAAATTGGCAATACTTTAAGGTGACTGGCCTATGAAGAGGATGACCATGGAAGTGGACAGTCCTTAAAGATGCATTATTGTGTGTGGGTGGCCTTCTAAGAGACAACCCTGGGAATGGACAGACCTTTGGAAATGTCAATGTGGCTTATGAAGTGGAAAGCCACTTGAACATGTGACATGTTTTGCGGACTGGCCCTTTAAGAGGCAGACCCTAGAAGTGGACAAACCCTTGAAGAGGTGACAAATTTAGGGAATTATGTCCTTTAAGAGGTTGACCAGGGTTGTGTAGAAACCCTCGAAACAACAGCATTTTAAGTGTACTGGCCCTTTAAGAGGTGGACCTGGGAAGCTTACAGACCTTTAAAATTGGCAATACTTTAAGGTGACTGGCCTATGAAGAGGATGACCATGGAAGTGGACAGTCCTTAAAGATGCATTATTGTGTGTGGGTGGCCTTCTAAGAGACAACCCTGGGAATGGACAGACCTTTGGAAATGTCAATATGGCTTATGAAGTGGAAAGCCACTTGAACATGTGACATGTTTTGATGACTGGCCCTTTAAGAGGCAGACCCTAGAAGTGGACAAACCCTTGAAGAGGTGACAAATTTAGGGAATTATGTCCTTTAAGAGGTTGACCAGGGTTGTGTACAAACCCTTGAAACAACAGCATTTTAAGTGTACTGGCTCTTTAAGAGGTGGACCTGGGAAGCTTACAGACCTTTAAAATTGGCAATACTTTAAGGTGACTGGCCTATGAAGAGGATGACCATGGAAGTGGACAGTCCTTAAAGATGCATTATTGTGTGTGGGTGGCCTTCTAAGAGACAACCCTGGGATTGGACAGACCTTTGGAAATGTCAATGTGGCTTATGAAGTGGAAAGCCACTTGAACATGTGACATGTTTTGCGGACTGGCCCTTTAAGAGGCAGACCCTAGAAGTGGACAAACCCTTGAAGAGGTGACAAATTTAAGGAATTATGTCCTTTAAGAGGTTGACCAGGGTTGTGTACAAACCCTCGAAACAACAGCATTTTAAGTGTACTGGCCCTTTAAGAGGTGGACCTGGGAAGCTTACAGATCTTTAAAATTGGCAATACTTTAAGGTGACTGGCCTATGAAGAGGATGACCATGGAAGTGGACAGTCCTTAAAGATGCATTATTGTGTGTGGGTGGCCTTCTAAGAGACAACCCTGGGAATGGACAGACCTTTGGAAATGTCAATGTAGCTTATGAAGTGGAAAGCCACTTGAACATGTGACATGTTTTGATGACTGGCCCTTTAAGAGGCAGACCCTAGAAGTGGACAAACCCTTGAAGAGGTGACAAATTTAGGGAATTATGTCCTTTAAGAGGTTGACCAGGGTTGTGTACAAACCCTCGAAACAACAGCATTTTAAGTGTACTGGCCCTTTAAGAGGTGGACCTGGGAAGCTTACAGACCTTTAAAATTGGCAATACTTTAAGGTGACTGGCCTATGAAGAGGATGACCATGGAAGTGGACAGTCCTTAAAGATGCATTATTGTGTGTGGGTGGCCTTCTAAGAGACAACCCTGGGAATGGACAGACCTTTGGAAATGTCAATGTGGCTTATGAAGTGGAAAGCCACTTGAACATGTGACATGTTTTGATGACTGGCCCTTTAAGAGGCAGACCCTAGAAGTGGACAAACCCTTGAAGAGGTGACAAATTTAGGGAATTATGTCCTTTAAGAGGTTGACCAGGGTTGAGTACAAACCCTTGAAACAACAGCATTTTAAGTGTACTGGCCCTTTAAGAGGTGGACCTGGGAAGCTTACAGACCTTTAAAATTGGCAATACTTTAAGGTGACTGGCCTATGAAGAGGATGACCATGGAAGTGGACAGTCCTTAAAGATGCATTATTGTGTGTGGGTGGCCTTCTAAGAGACAACCCTGGGAATGGACAGACCTTTGGAAATGTCAATGTGGCTTATGAAGTGGAAAGCCACTTGAACATGTGACATGTTTTGATGACTGGCCCTTTAAGAGGCAGACCCTAGAAGTGGACAAACCCTTGAAGAGGTGACACATTTAGGGAATTATGTCCTTTAAGAGGTTGACCAGGGTTGTGTACAAACCCTTGAAACAACAGCATTTTAAGTGTACTGGCCCTTTAAGAGGTGGACCTGGGAAGCTTACAGACCTTTAAAATTGGCAATACTTTAAGGTGACTGGCCTATGAAGAGGATGACCATGGAAGTGGACAGTCCTTAAAGATGCATTATTGTGTGTGGGTGGCCTTCTAAGAGACAACCCTGGGAATGGACAGACCTTTGGAAATGTCAATGTGGCTTATGAAGTGGAAAGCCACTTGAACATGTGACATGTTTTGATGACTGGCCCTTTAAGAGGCAGACCCTAGAAGTGGACAAACCCTTGAAGAGGTGACAAATTTAGGGAATTATGTCCTTTAAGAGGTTGACCAGGGTTGAGTACAAACCCTTGAAACAACAGCATTTTAAGTGTACTGGCCCTTTAAGAGGTGGACCTGGGAAGCTTACAGACCTTTAAAATTGGCAATACTTTAAGGTGACTGGCCTATGAAGAGGATGACCATGGAAGTGGACAGTCCTTAAAGATGCATTATTGTGTGTGGGTGGCTTTCTAAGAGACAACCCTGGGAATGGACAGACCTTTGGAAATGTCAATGTGGCTTATGAAGTGGAAAGCCACTTGAACATGTGACATGTTTTGATGACTGGCCCTTTAAGAGGCAGACCCTAGAAGTGGACAAACCCTTGAAGAGGTGACAAATTTAGGGAATTATGTCCTTTAAGAGGTTGACCAGGGTTGTGTACAAACCCTTGAAACAACAGCATTTTAAGTGTACTGGCCCTTTAAGAGGTGGACCTGGGAAGCTTACAGACCTTTAAAATTGGCAATACTTTAAGGTGACTGGCCTATGAAGAGGATGACCATGGAAGTGGACAGTCCTTAAAGATGCATTATTGTGTGTGGGTGGCCTTCTAAGAGACAACCCTGGGAATGGACAGACCTTTGGAAATGTCAATGTGGCTTATGAAGTGGAAAGCCACTTGAACATGTGACATGTTTTGCGGACTGGCCCTTTAAGAGGCAGACCCTAGAAGTGGACAAACCCTTGAAGAGGTGACAAATTTAGGGAATTATGTCCTTTAAGAGGTTGACCAGGGTTGTGTACAAACCCTCAAAACAACAGCATTTTAAGTGTACTGGCCCTTTAAGAGGTGGACCGGGGAAGCTTACGGACCTTTAAAATTGGCAATACTTTAAGGTGACTGGCCTATGAAGAGGATGACCATGGAAGTGGACAGTCCTTAAAGATGCATTATTGTGTGTGGGTGGCCTTCTAAGAGACAACCCTGGGAATGGACAGACCTTTGGAAATGTCAATGTGGCTTATGAAGTGGAAAGCCACTTGAACATGTGACATGTTTTGATGACTGGCCCTTTAAGAGGCAGACCCTAGAAGTGGACAAACCCTTGAAGAGGTGACAAATTTAGGGAATTATGTCCTTTAAGAGGTTGACCAGGGTTGTGTACAAACCCTTGAAACAACAGCATTTTAAGTGTACTGGCCCTTTAAGAGGTGGACCTGGGAAGCTTACAGACCTTTAAAATTGGCAATACTTTAAGGTGACTGGCCTATGAAGAGGATGACCATGGAAGTGGACAGTCCTTAAAGATGCATTATTGTGTGTGGGTGGCCTTCTAAGAGACAACCCTGGGAATGGACAGACCTTTGGAAATGTCAATGTGGCTTATGAAGTGGAAAGCCACTTGAACATGTGACATGTTTTGATGACTGGCCCTTTAAGAGGCAGACCCTAGAAGTGGACAAACCCTTGAAGAGGTGACAAATTTAGGGAATTATGTCCTTTAAGAGGTTGACCAGGGTTGTGTACAAACCCTTGAAGCAACAGCATTTTAAGTGTACTGGCCCTTTAAGAGGTGGACCTGGGAAGCTTACAGACCTTTAAAATTGGCAATACTTTAAGGTGACTGGCCTATGAAGAGGATGACCATGGAAGTGGACAGTCCTTAAAGATGCATTATTGTGTGTGGGTGGCCTTCTAAGAGACAACCCTGGGAATGGACAGACCTTTGGAAATGTCAATGTGGCTTATGAAGTGGAAAGCCACTTGAACATGTGACATGTTTTGATGACTGGCCCTTTAAGAGGCAGACCCTAGAAGTGGACAAACCCTTGAAGAGGTGACAAATTTAGGGAATTATGTCCTTTAAGAGGTTGACCAGGGTTGTGTACAAACCCTTGAAACAACAGCATTTTAAAGGGGTGGTCTCGCGAAACCAAGTGGGGTTATACACTTCCGTATGGCCATATTAATGCACTTTGTAATGTACATTGTGCATTAAATATGAGCCATACAGAAGTTATTCCACTTACCTGTTCCGTTGCTAGCGTCCTCGTCTCCATGGTTCCGTCTAAATTCGCTGGCAGCTTGCTTTTTTAGACGCGCTTGCGCAGTCCGGTCTTCTCCATTCAGCACAAGCCGCTTCAGTGTGCTCCCCGCTACAGCTCTTCTGCGCATGCGCAGACGAGCTGTCACTGCTGGGGAGCGCGCTGAAGCGGCCATTCTGCACCATCCTCTGTTAGAGGAAGGTGCAGAAACTGGAGCTGCCCAGCGGAGAAGACCAGCCCAGCCCAGCCCAGCCCAGCCCAGCCCAGCCCAGCCCAGCCGCCCCGAGAAGCCTCCCAGGTAAGTGATGGGTCGGGGGGGGCTGCCGCTGCGCCGGGCTGCGCCGGGGGGGGGGGGGCTGCCGCTGCGCCGGGGGGGGGCTGCCGCTGCGCCGGGGGGGGGGCTGCCGCTGCGCCGGGCTGCGCCGGGGGGGGCTGTCGCTAGGCCGGGGGGGCTGCCGCTGCGCCGGGGGAGCTAGCGCTAGGCCGGGGGGGGCTGTCGCTGCGATGGGGGGGGCTGTCGCTAGGCCGGGGGGGCTGTCGCTAGGCCGGGGGGGCTGTCGCTAGGCCGGGGGAGCTGTCGCTAGGCCGGGGGAGCTAGCGCTAGGCCGGGGGGGCTGTCGCTGCGATGGGGGGGGGGCTGTCGCTAGGCCGGGGGGGCTGTCGCTAGGCCGGGGGAGCTGTCGCTAGGCCGGGGGGGGGCTGTCGCTAGGCCGGGGGGGCTGTCGCTAGGCCGGGGGAGCTGTCGCTAGGCCGGGGGGGGGCTGTCGCTAGGCCGGGGGAGCTGTCGCTAGGCCGGGGGGGGGCTGTCGCTAGGCCGGGGGAGCTGTCGCTAGGCCGGGGGGGGGGCTGTCGCTAGGCCGGGGGGGGCTGTTGCTAGGCCGGGGGAGCTAGCGCTAGGCCGGGGGGGCTGTCGCTGCGATGGGGGGGGCTGTCGCTAGGCCGGGGGGGCTGTCGCTAGGCCGGGGGGGCTGTCGCTAGGCCGGGGGGGCTGTCGCTAGGCCGGGGGGGGGCTGTCGCTAGGCCGGGGGGGGCTGTCGCTAGGCCGGGGAGCTAGCGCTAGGCCGGGGGGGCTGTCGCTGCGATGGGGGGGGCTGTCGCTAGGCCGGGGGGGCTGTCGCTAGGCCGGGGGGGCTGTCGCTAGGCCGGGGGAGCTGTCGCTAGGCCGGGGGGGGGCTGTCGCTAGGCCGGGGGGGGCTGTCGCTAGGCCGGGGGGGCTGTCGCTAGGCCGGGGGAGCTGTCGCTAGGCCGGGGGGGGGCTGTCGCTAGGCCGGGGGGGCTGTCGCTAGGCCGGGGGAGCTAGCGCTAGGCCGGGGGGGCTGTCGCTGCGCCGGGGGAGCTAGCGCTAGGCCGGGGGGGGGCTCTCGCTGCGATGGGGGGGGCTGTCGCTAGGCCGGGGGGGCTGTCGCTGCGCCGGGGGAACTAGCGCTGGGGAGCCGGGGGCTAGCGCCGGTTACCTGCTGTCTGGTCGGCGGCTGCGGGGCGTCTGGTCGGCGGCTGCGATGCGTCCGGTTGCCATGGAGACACAGCTGGCGGCGTCTCGGGAGCGCGCACGTCGGGCTGCAGCGAGCGACTGGGAAAGAGCCGGCGGCCATCTTGAGGAAACTTTTATAACTTGCTGAAACGCTGGAACGGTAAGTACGAACCAGCTAGAAATGTAATTTACAGGGGGGCTTAGTAATGTGTGTTTAATGGGGGGGACTGGGCAAAAAAAAAAATTAACTGCTTCCTCGAGACATCTCCTTTAAGTGTACTGGCTCTTTAAGAGGTGGACCTGGGAAGCTTACAGACCTTTAAAATTGGCAATACTTTAAGGTGACTGGCCTATGAAGAGGATGACCATGGAAGTGGACAGTCCTTAAAGATGCATTATTGTGTGTGGGTGGCCTTCTAAGAGACAACCCTGGGATTGGACAGACCTTTGGAAATGTCAATGTGGCTTATGAAGTGGAAAGCCACTTGAACATGTGACATGTTTTGCGGACTGGCCCTTTAAGAGGCAGACCCTAGAAGTGGACAAACCCTTGAAGAGGTGACAAATTTAGGGAATTATGTCCTTTAAGAGGTTGACCAGGGTTGTGTACAAACCCTTGAAACAACAGCATTTTAAGTGTACTGGCCCTTTAAGAGGTGGACCTGGGAAGCTTACAGACCTTTAAAATTGGCAATACTTTAAGGTGACTGGCCTATGAAGAGGATGACCATGGAAGTGGACAGTCCTTAAAGATGCATTATTGTGTGTGGGTGGCCTTCTAAGAGACAACCCTGGGAATGGACAGACCTTTGGAAATGTCAATGTGGCTTATGAAGTGGAAAGCCACTTGAACATGTGACATGTTTTGATGACTGGCCCTTTAAGAGGCAGACCCTAGAAGTGGACAAACCCTTGAAGAGGTGACAAATTTAGGGAATTATGTCCTTTAAGAGGTTGACCAGGGTTGAGTACAAACCCTTGAAACAACAGCATTTTAAGTGTACTGGCCCTTTAAGAGGTGGACCTGGGAAGCTTACAGACCTTTAAAATTGGCAATACTTTAAGGTGACTGGCCTATGAAGAGGATGACCATGGAAGTGGACAGTCCTTAAAGATGCATTATTGTGTGTGGGTGGCCTTCTAAGAGACAACCCTGGGAATGGACAGACCTTTGGAAATGTCAATGTGGCTTATGAAGTGGAAAGCCACTTGAACATGTGACATGTTTTGATGACTGGCCCTTTAAGAGGCAGACCCTAGAAGTGGACAAACCCTTGAAGAGGTGACAAATTTAGGGAATTATGTCCTTTAAGAGGTTGACCAGGGTTGTGTACAAACCCTTGAAACAACAGCATTTTAAGTGTACTGGCTCTTTAAGAGGTGGACCTGGGAAGCTTACAGACCTTTAAAATTGGCAATACTTTAAGGTGACTGGCCTATGAAGAGGATGACCATGGAAGTGGACAGTCCTTAAAGATGCATTATTGTGTTTGGGTGGCCTTCTAAGAGACAACCCTGGGATTGGACAGACCTTTGGAAATGTCAAAGTGGCTTATGAAGTGGAAAGCCACTTGAACATGTGACATGTTTTGCGGACTGGCCCTTTAAGAAGTAGACCCTAGAAGTGGACAAACCCTTGAAGAGGTGACAAATTTAGGGAATTATGTCCTTTAAGAGGTTGACCAGAGTTGTGTACAAACCCTCGAAACAACAGCATTTTAAGTGTACTGGCCCTTTAAGAGGTGGACCTGGGAAGCTTACAGACCTTTAAAATTGGCAATACTTTAAGGTGACTGGCCTATGAAGAGGATGACCATGGAAGTGGACAGTCCTTAAAGATGCATTATTGTGTGTGGGTGGCCTTCTAAGAGACAACCCTGGGAATGGACAGACCTTTGGAAATGTCAATGTGGCTTATGAAGTGGAAAGCCACTTGAACATGTGACATGTTTTGCGGACTGGCCCTTTAAGAAGCAGACCCTAGAAGTGGACAAACCCTTGAAGAGGTGACAAATTTAGGGAATTATGTCCTTTAAGAGGTTGACCAGGGTTGTGTACAAACCCTCGAAACAACAACATTTTAAGTGTACTGGCCCTTTAAGAGGTGGACCTGGGAAGCTTACAGACCTTTAAAATTGGCAATACTTTAAGGTGACTGGCCTATGAAGAGGATGACCATGGAAGTGGACAGTCCTTAAAGATGCATTATTGTGTGTGGGTGGCCTTCTAAGAGACAACCCTGGGAATGGACAGACCTTTGGAAATGTCAATGTGGCTTATGAAGTGGAAAGCCACTTGAACATGTGACATGTTTTGATGACTGGCCCTTTAAGAGGCAGACCCTAGAAGTGGACAAACCCTTGAAGAGGTGACAAATTTAGGGAATTATGTCCTTTAAGAGGTTGACCAGGGTTGTGTACAAACCCTTGAAACAACAGCATTTTAAGTGTACTGGCCCTTTAAGAGGTGGACCTGGGAAGCTTACAGACCTTTAAAATTGGCAATACTTTAAGGTGACTGGCCTATGAAGAGGATGACCATGGAAGTGGACAGTCCTTAAAGATGCATTATTGTGTGTGGGTGGCCTTCTAAGAGACAACCCTGGGAATGGACAGACCTTTGGAAATGTCAATGTGGCTTATGAAGTGGAAAGCCACTTGAACATGTGACATGTTTTGATGACTGGCCCTTTAAGAGGCAGACCCTAGAAGTGGACAAACCCTTGAAGAGGTGACAAATTTAGGGAATTATGTCCTTTAAGAGGTTGACCAGGGTTGTGTACAAACCCTCGAAACAACAGCATTTTAAGTGTACTGGCCCTTTAAGAGGTGGACCTGGGAAGCTTACAGACCTTTAAAATTGGCAATACTTTAAGGTGACTGGCCTATGAAGAGGATGACCATGGAAGTGGACAGTCCTTAAAGATGCATTATTGTGTGTGGGTGGCCTTCTAAGAGACAACCCTGGGAATGGACAGACCTTTGGAAATGTCAATGTGGCTTATGAAGTGGAAAGCCACTTGAACATGTGACATGTTTTGATGACTGGCCCTTTAAGAGGCAGACCCTAGAAGTGGACAAACCCTTGAAGAGGTGACAAATTTAGGGAATTATGTCCTTTAAGAGGTTGACCAGGGTTGAGTACAAACCCTTGAAACAACAGCATTTTAAGTGTACTGGCCCTTTAAGAGGTGGACCTGGGAAGCTTACAGACCTTTAAAATTGGCAATACTTTAAGGTGACTGGCCTATGAAGAGGATGACCATGGAAGTGGACAGTCCTTAAAGATGCATTATTGTGTGTGGGTGGCCTTCTAAGAGACAACCCTGGGAATGGACAGACCTTTGGAAATGTCAATGTGGCTTATGAAGTGGAAAGCCACTTGAACATGTGACATGTTTTGATGACTGGCCCTTTAAGAGGCAGACCCTAGAAGTGGACAAACCCTTGAAGAGGTGACACATTTAGGGAATTATGTCCTTTAAGAGGTTGACCAGGGTTGTGTACAAACCCTTGAAACAACAGCATTTTAAGTGTACTGGCCCTTTAAGAGGTGGACCTGGGAAGCTTACAGACCTTTAAAATTGGCAATACTTTAAGGTGACTGGCCTATGAAGAGGATGACCATGGAAGTGGACAGTCCTTAAAGATGCATTATTGTGTGTGGGTGGCCTTCTAAGAGACAACCCTGGGAATGGACAGACCTTTGGAAATGTCAATGTGGCTTATGAAGTGGAAAGCCACTTGAACATGTGACATGTTTTGATGACTGGCCCTTTAAGAGGCAGACCCTAGAAGTGGACAAACCCTTGAAGAGGTGACAAATTTAAGGAATTATATCCTTTAAGAGGTTGACCAGGGTTGTGTACAAACCCTCGAAACAACAGCATTTTAAGTGTACTGGCCCTTTAAGAGGTGGACCTGGGAAGCTTACAGACCTTTAAAATTGGCAATACTTTAAGGTGACTGGCCTATGAAGAGGATGACCATGGAAGTGGACAGTCCTTAAAGATGCATTATTGTGTGTGGGTGGCCTTCTAAGAGACAACCCTGGGAATGGACAGACCTTTGGAAATGTCAATGTGGCTTATGAAGTGGAAAGCCACTTGAACATGTGACATGTTTTGATGACTGGCCCTTTAAGAGGCAGACCCTAGAAGTGGACAAACCCTTGAAGAGGTGACAAATTTAGGGAATTATGTCCTTTAAGAGGTTGACCAGGGTTGTGTACAAACCCTCGAAACAACAGCATTTTAAGTGTACTGGCCCTTTAAGAGGTGGACCTGGGAAGCTTACAGACCTTTAAAATTGGCAATACTTTAAGGTGACTGGCCTATGAAGAGGATGACCATGGAAGTGGACAGTCCTTAAAGATGCATTATTGTGTGTGGGTGGCCTTCTAAGAGACAACCCTGGGAATGGACAGACCTTTGGAAATGTCAATGTGGCTTATGAAGTGGAAAGCCACTTGAACATGTGACATGTTTTGATGACTGGCCCTTTAAGAGGCAGACCCTAGAAGTGGACAAACCCTTGAAGAGGTGACAAATTTAGGGAATTATGTCCTTTAAGAGGTTGACCAGGGTTGAGTACAAACCCTTGAAACAACAGCATTTTAAGTGTACTGGCCCTTTAAGAGGTGGACCTGGGAAGCTTACAGACCTTTAAAATTGGCAATACTTTAAGGTGACTGGCCTATGAAGAGGATGACCATGGAAGTGGACAGTCCTTAAAGATGCATTATTGTGTGTGGGTGGCCTTCTAAGAGACAACCCTGGGAATGGACAGACCTTTGGAAATGTCAATGTGGCTTATGAAGTGGAAAGCCACTTGAACATGTGACATGTTTTGATGACTGGCCCTTTAAGAGGCAGACCCTAGAAGTGGACAAACCCTTGAAGAGGTGACACATTTAGGGAATTATGTCCTTTAAGAGGTTGACCAGGGTTGTGTACAAACCCTTGAAACAACAGCATTTTAAGTGTACTGGCCCTTTAAGAGGTGGACCTGGGAAGCTTACAGACCTTTAAAATTGGCAATACTTTAAGGTGACTGGCCTATGAAGAGGATGACCATGGAAGTGGACAGTCCTTAAAGATGCATTATTGTGTGTGGGTGGCCTTCTAAGAGACAACCCTGGGAATGGACAGACCTTTGGAAATGTCAATGTGGCTTATGAAGTGGAAAGCCACTTGAACATGTGACATGTTTTGATGACTGGCCCTTTAAGAGGCAGACCCTAGAAGTGGACAAACCCTTGAAGAGGTGACAAATTTAGGGAATTATGTCCTTTAAGAGGTTGACCAGGGTTGAGTACAAACCCTTGAAACAACAGCATTTTAAGTGTACTGGCCCTTTAAGAGGTGGACCTGGGAAGCTTACAGACCTTTAAAATTGGCAATACTTTAAGGTGACTGGCCTATGAAGAGGATGACCATGGAAGTGGACAGTCCTTAAAGATGCATTATTGTGTGTGGGTGGCTTTCTAAGAGACAACCCTGGGAATGGACAGACCTTTGGAAATGTCAATGTGGCTTATGAAGTGGAAAGCCACTTGAACATGTGACATGTTTTGATGACTGGCCCTTTAAGAGGCAGACCCTAGAAGTGGACAAACCCTTGAAGAGGTGACAAATTTAGGGAATTATGTCCTTTAAGAGGTTGACCAGGGTTGTGTACAAACCCTTGAAACAACAGCATTTTAAGTGTACTGGCTCTTTAAGAGGTGGACCTGGGAAGCTTACAGACCTTTAAAATTGGCAATACTTTAAGGTGACTGGCCTATGAAGAGGATGACCATGGAAGTGGACAGTCCTTAAAGATGCATTATTGTGTGTGGGTGGCCTTCTAAGAGACAACCCTGGGAATGGACAGACCTTTGGAAATGTCAATGTGGCTTATGAAGTGGAAAGCCACTTGAACATGTGACATGTTTTGATGACTGGCCCTTTAAGAGGCAGACCCTAGAAGTGGACAAACCCTTGAAGAGGTGACAAATTTAGGGAATTATGTCCTTTAAGAGGTTGACCAGGGTTGTGTACAAACCCTTGAAACAACAGCATTTTAAGTGTACTGGCTCTTTAAGAGGTGGACCTGGGAAGCTTACAGACCTTTAAAATTGGCAATACTTTAAGGTGACTGGCCTATGAAGAGGATGACCATGGAAGTGGACAGTCCTTAAAGATGCATTATTGTGTGTGGGTGGCCTTCTAAGAGACAACCCTGGGAATGGACAGACCTTTGGAAATGTCAATGTGGCTTATGAAGTGGAAAGCCACTTGAACATGTGACATGTTTTGATGACTGGCCCTTTAAGAGGCAGACCCTAGAAGTGGACAAACCCTTGAAGAGGTGACAAATTTAGGGAATTATGTCCTTTAAGAGGTTGACCAGGGTTGTGTACAAACCCTTGAAACAACAGCATTTTAAGTGTACTGGCCCTTTAAGAGGTGGACCTGGGAAGCTTACAGACCTTTAAAATTGGCAATACTTTAAGGTGACTGGCCTATGAAGAGGATGACCATGGAAGTGGACAGTCCTTAAAGATGCATTATTGTGTGTGGGTGGCCTTCTAAGAGACAACCCTGGGAATGGACAGACCTTTGGAAATGTCAATGTGGCTTATGAAGTGGAAAGCCACTTGAACATGTGACATGTTTTGATGACTGGCCCTTTAAGAGGCAGACCCTAGAAGTGGACAAACCCTTGAAGAGGTGACAAATTTAGGGAATTATGTCCTTTAAGAGGTTGACCAGGGTTGTGTACAAACCCTCGAAACAACAGCATTTTAAGTGTACTGGCCCTTTAATAGGTGGACCTGGGAAGCTTACGGACCTTTAAAATTGGCAATACTTTAAGGTGACTGGCCTATGAAGAGGATGACCATGGAAGTGGACAGTCCTTAAAGATGCATTATTGTGTGTGTGTGGCCTTCTAAGAGACAACCCTGGGAATGGACAGACCTTTGGAAATGTCAATGTGGCTTATGAAGTGGAAAGCCACTTGAACATGTGACATGTTTTGCGGACTGGCCCTTTAAGAGGCAGACCCTAGAAGTGGACAAACCCTTGAAGAGGTGACAAATTTAGGGAATTATGTCCTTTAAGAGGTTGACCAGGGTTGTGTACAAACACTCAAAACAACAGCATTTTAAGTGTACTGGCCCTTTAAGAGGTGGACCTGGGAAGCTTACGGACCTTTAAAATTGGCAATACTTTAAGGTGACTGGCCTATGAAGAGGATGACCATGGAAGTGGACAGTCCTTAAAGATGCATTATTGTGTGTGAGTGGCCTTCTAAGAGACAACCCTGGGAATGGACAGACCTTTGGAAATGTCAATGTGGCTTATGAAGTGGAAAGCCACTTGAACATGTGACATGTTTTGCGGACTGGCCCTTTAAGAGGCAGACCCTAGAAGTGGACAAACCCTTGAAGAGGTGACAAATTTAGGGAATTATGTCCTGTAAGAGGTTGACCAGGGTTGTGTACAAACCCTTGAAACAACAGCATTTTAAGTGTACTGGCCCTTTAAGAGGTGGACCTGGGAAGCTTACAGACCTTTAAAATTGGCAATACTTTAAGGTGACTGGCCTATGAAGAGGATGACCATGGAAGTGGACAGTCCTTAAAGATGCATTATTGTGTGTGGGTGGCCTTCTAAGAGACAACCCTGGGATTGGACAGACCTTTGGAAATGTCAATGTGGCTTATGAAGTGGAAAGCCACTTGAACATGTGACATGTTTTGCGGACTGGCCCTTTAAGAGGCAGACCCTAGAAGTGGACAAACCCTTGAAGAGGTGACAAATTTAAGGAATTATATCCTTTAAGAGGTTGACCAGGGTTGTGTACAAACCCTCGAAACAACAGCATTTTAAGTGTACTGGCTCTTTAAGAGGTGGACCTGGGAAGCTTACAGACCTTTAAAATTGGCAATACTTTAAGGTGACTGGCCTATGAAGAGGATGACCATGGAAGTGGACAGTCCTTAAAGATGCATTATTGTGTGTGGGTGGCCTTCTAAGAGACAACCCTGGGATTGGACAGACCTTTGGAAATGTCAATGTGGCTTATGAAGTGGAAAGCCACTTGAACATGTGACATGTTTTGCGGACTGGCCCTTTAAGAGGCAGACCCTAGAAGTGGACAAACCCTTGAAGAGGTGACAAATTTAAGGAATTATATCCTTTAAGAGGTTGACCAGGGTTGTGTACAAACCCTCGAAACAACAGCATTTTAAGTGTACTGGCCCTTTAAGAGGTGGACCTGGGAAGCTTACAGACCTTTAAAATTGGCAATACTTTAAGGTGACTGGCCTATGAAGAGGATGACCATGGAAGTGGACAGTCCTTAAAGATGCATTATTGTGTGTGGGTGGCCTTCTAAGAGACAACCCTGGGAATGGACAGACCTTTGGAAATGTCAATGTGGCTTATGAAGTGGAAAGCCACTTGAACATGTGACATGTTTTGATGACTGGCCCTTTAAGAGGCAGACCCTAGAAGTGGACAAACCCTTGAAGAGGTGACAAATTTAGGGAATTGTGTCCTTTAAGAGGTTGACCAGGGTTGTGTACAAACCCTCGAAACAACAGCATTTTAAGTGTACTGGCCCTTTAAGAGGTGGACCTGGGAAGCTTACAGACCTTTAAAATTGGCAATACTTTAAGGTGACTGGCCTATGAAGAGGATGACCATGGAAGTGGACAGTCCTTAAAGATGCATTATTGTGTGTGGGTGGCCTTCTAAGAGACAACCCTGGGAATGGACAGACCTTTGGAAATGTCAATGTGGCTTATGAAGTGGAAAGCCACTTGAACATGTGACATGTTTTGATGACTGGCCCTTTAAGAGGCAGACCCTAGAAGTGGACAAACCCTTGAAGAGGTGACAAATTTAGGGAATTATGTCCTTTAAGAGGTTGACCAGGGTTGTGTACAAACCCTTGAAACAACAGCATTTTAAGTGTACTGGCCCTTTAAGAGGTGGACCTGGGAAGCTTACAGACCTTTAAAATTGGCAATACTTTAAGGTGACTGGCCTATGAAGAGGATGACCATGGAAGTGGACAGTCCTTAAAGATGCATTATTGTGTGTGGGTGGCCTTCTAAGAGACAACCCTGGGAATGGACAGACCTTTGGAAATGTCAATGTGGCTTATGAAGTGGAAAGCCACTTGAACATGTGACATGTTTTGATGACTGGCCCTTTAAGAGGCAGACCCTAGAAGTGGACAAACCCTTGAAGAGGTGACAAATTTAGGGAATTATGTCCTTTAAGAGGTTGACCAGGGTTGAGTACAAACCCTTGAAACAACAGCATTTTAAGTGTACTGGCCCTTTAAGAGGTGGACCTGGGAAGCTTACAGACCTTTAAAATTGGCAATACTTTAAGGTGACTGGCCTATGAAGAGGATGACCATGGAAGTGGACAGTCCTTAAAGATGCATTATTGTGTGTGGGTGGCCTTCTAAGAGACAACCCTGGGAATGGACAGACCTTTGGAAATGTCAATGTGGCTTATGAAGTGGAAAGCCACTTGAACATGTGACATGTTTTGATGACTGGCCCTTTAAGAGGCAGACCCTAGAAGTGGACAAACCCTTGAAGAGGTGACAAATTTAGGGAATTATGTCCTTTAAGAGGTTGACCAGGGTTGTGTACAAACCCTTGAAACAACAGCATTTTAAGTGTACTGGCCCTTTAAGAGGTGGACCTGGGAAGCTTACAGACCTTTAAAATTGGCAATACTTTAAGGTGACTGGCCTATGAAGAGGATGACCATGGAAGTGGACAGTCCTTAAAGATGCATTATTGTGTGTGGGTGGCCTTCTAAGAGACAACCCTGGGAATGGACAGACCTTTGGAAATGTCAATGTGGCTTATGAAGTGGAAAGCCACTTGAACATGTGACATGTTTTGATGACTGGCCCTTTAAGAGGCAGACCCTAGAAGTGGACAAACCCTTGAAGAGGTGACAAATTTAGGGAATTATGTCCTTTAAGAGGTTGACCAGGGTTGTGTACAAACCCTCGAAACAACAGCATTTTAAGTGTACTGGCCCTTTAATAGGTGGACCTGGGAAGCTTACGGACCTTTAAAATTGGCAATACTTTAAGGTGACTGGCCTATGAAGAGGATGACCATGGAAGTGGACAGTCCTTAAAGATGCATTATTGTGTGTGTGTGGCCTTCTAAGAGACAACCCTGGGAATGGACAGACCTTTGGAAATGTCAATGTGGCTTATGAAGTGGAAAGCCACTTGAACATGTGACATGTTTTGCGGACTGGCCCTTTAAGAGGCAGACCCTAGAAGTGGACAAACCCTTGAAGAGGTGACAAATTTAGGGAATTATGTCCTTTAAGAGGTTGACCAGGGTTGTGTACAAACACTCAAAACAACAGCATTTTAAGTGTACTGGCCCTTTAAGAGGTGGACCTGGGAAGCTTACGGACCTTTAAAATTGGCAATACTTTAAGGTGACTGGCCTATGAAGAGGATGACCATGGAAGTGGACAGTCCTTAAAGATGCATTATTGTGTGTGAGTGGCCTTCTAAGAGACAACCCTGGGAATGGACAGACCTTTGGAAATGTCAATGTGGCTTATGAAGTGGAAAGCCACTTGAACATGTGACATGTTTTGCGGACTGGCCCTTTAAGAGGCAGACCCTAGAAGTGGACAAACCCTTGAAGAGGTGACAAATTTAGGGAATTATGTCCTGTAAGAGGTTGACCAGGGTTGTGTACAAACCCTTGAAACAACAGCATTTTAAGTGTACTGGCCCTTTAAGAGGTGGACCTGGGAAGCTTACAGACCTTTAAAATTGGCAATACTTTAAGGTGACTGGCCTATGAAGAGGATGACCATGGAAGTGGACAGTCCTTAAAGATGCATTATTGTGTGTGGGTGGCCTTCTAAGAGACAACCCTGGGATTGGACAGACCTTTGGAAATGTCAATGTGGCTTATGAAGTGGAAAGCCACTTGAACATGTGACATGTTTTGCGGACTGGCCCTTTAAGAGGCAGACCCTAGAAGTGGACAAACCCTTGAAGAGGTGACAAATTTAAGGAATTATATCCTTTAAGAGGTTGACCAGGGTTGTGTACAAACCCTCGAAACAACAGCATTTTAAGTGTACTGGCTCTTTAAGAGGTGGACCTGGGAAGCTTACAGACCTTTAAAATTGGCAATACTTTAAGGTGACTGGCCTATGAAGAGGATGACCATGGAAGTGGACAGTCCTTAAAGATGCATTATTGTGTGTGGGTGGCCTTCTAAGAGACAACCCTGGGATTGGACAGACCTTTGGAAATGTCAATGTGGCTTATGAAGTGGAAAGCCACTTGAACATGTGACATGTTTTGCGGACTGGCCCTTTAAGAGGCAGACCCTAGAAGTGGACAAACCCTTGAAGAGGTGACAAATTTAAGGAATTATATCCTTTAAGAGGTTGACCAGGGTTGTGTACAAACCCTCGAAACAACAGCATTTTAAGTGTACTGGCCCTTTAAGAGGTGGACCTGGGAAGCTTACAGACCTTTAAAATTGGCAATACTTTAAGGTGACTGGCCTATGAAGAGGATGACCATGGAAGTGGACAGTCCTTAAAGATGCATTATTGTGTGTGGGTGGCCTTCTAAGAGACAACCCTGGGAATGGACAGACCTTTGGAAATGTCAATGTGGCTTATGAAGTGGAAAGCCACTTGAACATGTGACATGTTTTGATGACTGGCCCTTTAAGAGGCAGACCCTAGAAGTGGACAAACCCTTGAAGAGGTGACAAATTTAGGGAATTGTGTCCTTTAAGAGGTTGACCAGGGTTGTGTACAAACCCTCGAAACAACAGCATTTTAAGTGTACTGGCCCTTTAAGAGGTGGACCTGGGAAGCTTACAGACCTTTAAAATTGGCAATACTTTAAGGTGACTGGCCTATGAAGAGGATGACCATGGAAGTGGACAGTCCTTAAAGATGCATTATTGTGTGTGGGTGGCCTTCTAAGAGACAACCCTGGGAATGGACAGACCTTTGGAAATGTCAATGTGGCTTATGAAGTGGAAAGCCACTTGAACATGTGACATGTTTTGATGACTGGCCCTTTAAGAGGCAGACCCTAGAAGTGGACAAACCCTTGAAGAGGTGACAAATTTAGGGAATTATGTCCTTTAAGAGGTTGACCAGGGTTGTGTACAAACCCTTGAAACAACAGCATTTTAAGTGTACTGGCCCTTTAAGAGGTGGACCTGGGAAGCTTACAGACCTTTAAAATTGGCAATACTTTAAGGTGACTGGCCTATGAAGAGGATGACCATGGAAGTGGACAGTCCTTAAAGATGCATTATTGTGTGTGGGTGGCCTTCTAAGAGACAACCCTGGGAATGGACAGACCTTTGGAAATGTCAATGTGGCTTATGAAGTGGAAAGCCACTTGAACATGTGACATGTTTTGATGACTGGCCCTTTAAGAGGCAGACCCTAGAAGTGGACAAACCCTTGAAGAGGTGACAAATTTAGGGAATTATGTCCTTTAAGAGGTTGACCAGGGTTGAGTACAAACCCTTGAAACAACAGCATTTTAAGTGTACTGGCCCTTTAAGAGGTGGACCTGGGAAGCTTACAGACCTTTAAAATTGGCAATACTTTAAGGTGACTGGCCTATGAAGAGGATGACCATGGAAGTGGACAGTCCTTAAAGATGCATTATTGTGTGTGGGTGGCCTTCTAAGAGACAACCCTGGGAATGGACAGACCTTTGGAAATGTCAATGTGGCTTATGAAGTGGAAAGCCACTTGAACATGTGACATGTTTTGATGACTGGCCCTTTAAGAGGCAGACCCTAGAAGTGGACAAACCCTTGAAGAGGTGACAAATTTAGGGAATTATGTCCTTTAAGAGGTTGACCAGGGTTGTGTACAAACCCTTGAAACAACAGCATTTTAAGTGTACTGGCCCTTTAAGAGGTGGACCTGGGAAGCTTACAGACCTTTAAAATTGGCAATACTTTAAGGTGACTGGCCTATGAAGAGGATGACCATGGAAGTGGACAGTCCTTAAAGATGCATTATTGTGTGTGGGTGGCCTTCTAAGAGACAACCCTGGGAATGGACAGACCTTTGGAAATGTCAATGTGGCTTATGAAGTGGAAAGCCACTTGAACATGTGACATGTTTTGATGACTGGCCCTTTAAGAGGCAGACCCTAGAAGTGGACAAACCCTTGAAGAGGTGACAAATTTAGGGAATTATGTCCTTTAAGAGGTTGACCAGGGTTGAGTACAAACCCTTGAAACAACAGCATTTTAAGTGTACTGGCCCTTTAAGAGGTGGACCTGGGAAGCTTACAGACCTTTAAAATTGGCAATACTTTAAGGTGACTGGCCTATGAAGAGGATGACCATGGAAGTGGACAGTCCTTAAAGATGCATTATTGTGTGTGGGTGGCCTTCTAAGAGACAACCCTGGGAATGGACAGACCTTTGGAAATGTCAATGTGGCTTATGAAGTGGAAAGCCACTTGAACATGTGACATGTTTTGATGACTGGCCCTTTAAGAGGCAGACCCTAGAAGTGGACAAACCCTTGAAGAGGTGACAAATTTAGGGAATTATGTCCTTTAAGAGGTTGACCAGGGTTGAGTACAAACCCTTGAAACAACAGCATTTTAAGTGTACTGGCCCTTTAAGAGGTGGACCTGGGAAGCTTACAGACCTTTAAAATTGGCAATACTTTAAGGTGACTGGCCTATGAAGAGGATGACCATGGAAGTGGACAGTCCTTAAAGATGCATTATTGTGTGTGGGTGGCCTTCTAAGAGACAACCCTGGGAATGGACAGACCTTTGGAAATGTCAATGTGGCTTATGAAGTGGAAAGCCACTTGAACATGTGACATGTTTTGATGACTGGCCCTTTAAGAGGCAGACCCTAGAAGTGGACAAACCCTTGAAGAGGTGACAAATTTAGGGAATTATGTCCTTTAAGAGGTTGACCAGGGTTGTGTACAAACCCTTGAAACAACAGCATTTTAAGTGTACTGGCCCTTTAAGAGGTGGACCTGGGAAGCTTACAGACCTTTAAAATTGGCAATACTTTAAGGTGACTGGCCTATGAAGAGGATGACCATGGAAGTGGACAGTCCTTAAAGATGCATTATTGTGTGTGGGTGGCCTTCTAAGAGACAACCCTGGGAATGGACAGACCTTTGGAAATGTCAATGTGGCTTATGAAGTGGAAAGCCACTTGAACATGTGACATGTTTTGATGACTGGCCCTTTAAGAGGCAGACCCTAGAAGTGGACAAACCCTTGAAGAGGTGACAAATTTAGGGAATTATGTCCTTTAAGAGGTTGACCAGGGTTGAGTACAAACCCTTGAAACAACAGCATTTTAAGTGTACTGGCCCTTTAAGAGGTGGACCTGGGAAGCTTACAGACCTTTAAAATTGGCAATACTTTAAGGTGACTGGCCTATGAAGAGGATGACCATGGAAGTGGACAGTCCTTAAAGATGCATTATTGTGTGTGGGTGGCCTTCTAAGAGACAACCCTGGGAATGGACAGACCTTTGGAAATGTCAATGTGGCTTATGAAGTGGAAAGCCACTTGAACATGTGACATGTTTTGATGACTGGCCCTTTAAGAGGCAGACCCTAGAAGTGGACAAACCCTTGAAGAGGTGACAAATTTAGGGAATTATGTCCTTTAAGAGGTTGACCAGGGTTGTGTACAAACCCTTGAAACAACAGCATTTTAAGTGTACTGGCCCTTTAAGAGGTGGACCTGGGAAGCTTACAGACCTTTAAAATTGGCAATACTTTAAGGTGACTGGCCTATGAAGAGGATGACCATGGAAGTGGACAGTCCTTAAAGATGCATTATTGTGTGTGGGTGGCCTTCTAAGAGACAACCCTGGGAATGGACAGACCTTTGGAAATGTCAATGTGGCTTATGAAGTGGAAAGCCACTTGAACATGTGACATGTTTTGATGACTGGCCCTTTAAGAGGCAGACCCTAGAAGTGGACAAACCCTTGAAGAGGTGACAAATTTAGGGAATTATGTCCTTTAAGAGGTTGACCAGGGTTGAGTACAAACCCTTGAAACAACAGCATTTTAAGTGTACTGGCCCTTTAAGAGGTGGACCTGGGAAGCTTACAGACCTTTAAAATTGGCAATACTTTAAGGTGACTGGCCTATGAAGAGGATGACCATGGAAGTGGACAGTCCTTAAAGATGCATTATTGTGTGTGGGTGGCCTTCTAAGAGACAACCCTGGGAATGGACAGACCTTTGGAAATGTCAATGTGGCTTATGAAGTGGAAAGCCACTTGAACATGTGACATGTTTTGATGACTGGCCCTTTAAGAGGCAGACCCTAGAAGTGGACAAACCCTTGAAGAGGTGACAAATTTAGGGAATTATGTCCTTTAAGAGGTTGACCAGGGTTGTGTACAAACCCTTGAAACAACAGCATTTTAAGTGTACTGGCCCTTTAAGAGGTGGACCTGGGAAGCTTACAGACCTTTAAAATTGGCAATACTTTAAGGTGACTGGCCTATGAAGAGGATGACCATGGAAGTGGACAGTCCTTAAAGATGCATTATTGTGTGTGGGTGGCCTTCTAAGAGACAACCCTGGGAATGGACAGACCTTTGGAAATGTCAATGTGGCTTATGAAGTGGAAAGCCACTTGAACATGTGACATGTTTTGATGACTGGCCCTTTAAGAGGCAGACCCTAGAAGTGGACAAACCCTTGAAGAGGTGACAAATTTAGGGAATTATGTCCTTTAAGAGGTTGACCAGGGTTGAGTACAAACCCTTGAAACAACAGCATTTTAAGTGTACTGGCCCTTTAAGAGGTGGACCTGGGAAGCTTACAGACCTTTAAAATTGGCAATACTTTAAGGTGACTGGCCTATGAAGAGGATGACCATGGAAGTGGACAGTCCTTAAAGATGCATTATTGTGTGTGGGTGGCCTTCTAAGAGACAACCCTGGGAATGGACAGACCTTTGGAAATGTCAATGTGGCTTATGAAGTGGAAAGCCACTTGAACATGTGACATGTTTTGATGACTGGCCCTTTAAGAGGCAGACCCTAGAAGTGGACAAACCCTTGAAGAGGTGACAAATTTAGGGAATTATGTCCTTTAAGAGGTTGACCAGGGTTGTGTACAAACCCTTGAAACAACAGCATTTTAAGTGTACTGGCCCTTTAAGAGGTGGACCTGGGAAGCTTACAGACCTTTAAAATTGGCAATACTTTAAGGTGACTGGCCTATGAAGAGGATGACCATGGAAGTGGACAGTCCTTAAAGATGCATTATTGTGTGTGGGTGGCCTTCTAAGAGACAACCCTGGGAATGGACAGACCTTTGGAAATGTCAATGTGGCTTATGAAGTGGAAAGCCACTTGAACATGTGACATGTTTTGATGACTGGCCCTTTAAGAGGCAGACCCTAGAAGTGGACAAACCCTTGAAGAGGTGACAAATTTAGGGAATTATGTCCTTTAAGAGGTTGACCAGGGTTGTGTACAAACCCTCGAAACAACAGCATTTTAAGTGTACTGGCCCTTTAATAGGTGGACCTGGGAAGCTTACGGACCTTTAAAATTGGCAATACTTTAAGGTGACTGGCCTATGAAGAGGATGACCATGGAAGTGGACAGTCCTTAAAGATGCATTATTGTGTGTGTGTGGCCTTCTAAGAGACAACCCTGGGAATGGACAGACCTTTGGAAATGTCAATGTGGCTTATGAAGTGGAAAGCCACTTGAACATGTGACATGTTTTGCGGACTGGCCCTTTAAGAGGCAGACCCTAGAAGTGGACAAACCCTTGAAGAGGTGACAAATTTAGGGAATTATGTCCTTTAAGAGGTTGACCAGGGTTGTGTACAAACACTCAAAACAACAGCATTTTAAGTGTACTGGCCCTTTAAGAGGTGGACCTGGGAAGCTTACGGACCTTTAAAATTGGCAATACTTTAAGGTGACTGGCCTATGAAGAGGATGACCATGGAAGTGGACAGTCCTTAAAGATGCATTATTGTGTGTGAGTGGCCTTCTAAGAGACAACCCTGGGAATGGACAGACCTTTGGAAATGTCAATGTGGCTTATGAAGTGGAAAGCCACTTGAACATGTGACATGTTTTGCGGACTGGCCCTTTAAGAGGCAGACCCTAGAAGTGGACAAACCCTTGAAGAGGTGACAAATTTAGGGAATTATGTCCTGTAAGAGGTTGACCAGGGTTGTGTACAAACCCTTGAAACAACAGCATTTTAAGTGTACTGGCCCTTTAAGAGGTGGACCTGGGAAGCTTACAGACCTTTAAAATTGGCAATACTTTAAGGTGACTGGCCTATGAAGAGGATGACCATGGAAGTGGACAGTCCTTAAAGATGCATTATTGTGTGTGGGTGGCCTTCTAAGAGACAACCCTGGGATTGGACAGACCTTTGGAAATGTCAATGTGGCTTATGAAGTGGAAAGCCACTTGAACATGTGACATGTTTTGCGGACTGGCCCTTTAAGAGGCAGACCCTAGAAGTGGACAAACCCTTGAAGAGGTGACAAATTTAAGGAATTATATCCTTTAAGAGGTTGACCAGGGTTGTGTACAAACCCTCGAAACAACAGCATTTTAAGTGTACTGGCTCTTTAAGAGGTGGACCTGGGAAGCTTACAGACCTTTAAAATTGGCAATACTTTAAGGTGACTGGCCTATGAAGAGGATGACCATGGAAGTGGACAGTCCTTAAAGATGCATTATTGTGTGTGGGTGGCCTTCTAAGAGACAACCCTGGGATTGGACAGACCTTTGGAAATGTCAATGTGGCTTATGAAGTGGAAAGCCACTTGAACATGTGACATGTTTTGCGGACTGGCCCTTTAAGAGGCAGACCCTAGAAGTGGACAAACCCTTGAAGAGGTGACAAATTTAAGGAATTATATCCTTTAAGAGGTTGACCAGGGTTGTGTACAAACCCTCGAAACAACAGCATTTTAAGTGTACTGGCCCTTTAAGAGGTGGACCTGGGAAGCTTACAGACCTTTAAAATTGGCAATACTTTAAGGTGACTGGCCTATGAAGAGGATGACCATGGAAGTGGACAGTCCTTAAAGATGCATTATTGTGTGTGGGTGGCCTTCTAAGAGACAACCCTGGGAATGGACAGACCTTTGGAAATGTCAATGTGGCTTATGAAGTGGAAAGCCACTTGAACATGTGACATGTTTTGATGACTGGCCCTTTAAGAGGCAGACCCTAGAAGTGGACAAACCCTTGAAGAGGTGACAAATTTAGGGAATTGTGTCCTTTAAGAGGTTGACCAGGGTTGTGTACAAACCCTCGAAACAACAGCATTTTAAGTGTACTGGCCCTTTAAGAGGTGGACCTGGGAAGCTTACAGACCTTTAAAATTGGCAATACTTTAAGGTGACTGGCCTATGAAGAGGATGACCATGGAAGTGGACAGTCCTTAAAGATGCATTATTGTGTGTGGGTGGCCTTCTAAGAGACAACCCTGGGAATGGACAGACCTTTGGAAATGTCAATGTGGCTTATGAAGTGGAAAGCCACTTGAACATGTGACATGTTTTGATGACTGGCCCTTTAAGAGGCAGACCCTAGAAGTGGACAAACCCTTGAAGAGGTGACAAATTTAGGGAATTATGTCCTTTAAGAGGTTGACCAGGGTTGTGTACAAACCCTTGAAACAACAGCATTTTAAGTGTACTGGCCCTTTAAGAGGTGGACCTGGGAAGCTTACAGACCTTTAAAATTGGCAATACTTTAAGGTGACTGGCCTATGAAGAGGATGACCATGGAAGTGGACAGTCCTTAAAGATGCATTATTGTGTGTGGGTGGCCTTCTAAGAGACAACCCTGGGAATGGACAGACCTTTGGAAATGTCAATGTGGCTTATGAAGTGGAAAGCCACTTGAACATGTGACATGTTTTGATGACTGGCCCTTTAAGAGGCAGACCCTAGAAGTGGACAAACCCTTGAAGAGGTGACAAATTTAGGGAATTATGTCCTTTAAGAGGTTGACCAGGGTTGAGTACAAACCCTTGAAACAACAGCATTTTAAGTGTACTGGCCCTTTAAGAGGTGGACCTGGGAAGCTTACAGACCTTTAAAATTGGCAATACTTTAAGGTGACTGGCCTATGAAGAGGATGACCATGGAAGTGGACAGTCCTTAAAGATGCATTATTGTGTGTGGGTGGCCTTCTAAGAGACAACCCTGGGAATGGACAGACCTTTGGAAATGTCAATGTGGCTTATGAAGTGGAAAGCCACTTGAACATGTGACATGTTTTGATGACTGGCCCTTTAAGAGGCAGACCCTAGAAGTGGACAAACCCTTGAAGAGGTGACAAATTTAGGGAATTATGTCCTTTAAGAGGTTGACCAGGGTTGTGTACAAACCCTTGAAACAACAGCATTTTAAGTGTACTGGCCCTTTAAGAGGTGGACCTGGGAAGCTTACAGACCTTTAAAATTGGCAATACTTTAAGGTGACTGGCCTATGAAGAGGATGACCATGGAAGTGGACAGTCCTTAAAGATGCATTATTGTGTGTGGGTGGCCTTCTAAGAGACAACCCTGGGAATGGACAGACCTTTGGAAATGTCAATGTGGCTTATGAAGTGGAAAGCCACTTGAACATGTGACATGTTTTGATGACTGGCCCTTTAAGAGGCAGACCCTAGAAGTGGACAAACCCTTGAAGAGGTGACAAATTTAGGGAATTATGTCCTTTAAGAGGTTGACCAGGGTTGAGTACAAACCCTTGAAACAACAGCATTTTAAGTGTACTGGCCCTTTAAGAGGTGGACCTGGGAAGCTTACAGACCTTTAAAATTGGCAATACTTTAAGGTGACTGGCCTATGAAGAGGATGACCATGGAAGTGGACAGTCCTTAAAGATGCATTATTGTGTGTGGGTGGCCTTCTAAGAGACAACCCTGGGAATGGACAGACCTTTGGAAATGTCAATGTGGCTTATGAAGTGGAAAGCCACTTGAACATGTGACATGTTTTGATGACTGGCCCTTTAAGAGGCAGACCCTAGAAGTGGACAAACCCTTGAAGAGGTGACAAATTTAGGGAATTATGTCCTTTAAGAGGTTGACCAGGGTTGAGTACAAACCCTTGAAACAACAGCATTTTAAGTGTACTGGCCCTTTAAGAGGTGGACCTGGGAAGCTTACAGACCTTTAAAATTGGCAATACTTTAAGGTGACTGGCCTATGAAGAGGATGACCATGGAAGTGGACAGTCCTTAAAGATGCATTATTGTGTGTGGGTGGCCTTCTAAGAGACAACCCTGGGAATGGACAGACCTTTGGAAATGTCAATGTGGCTTATGAAGTGGAAAGCCACTTGAACATGTGACATGTTTTGATGACTGGCCCTTTAAGAGGCAGACCCTAGAAGTGGACAAACCCTTGAAGAGGTGACAAATTTAGGGAATTATGTCCTTTAAGAGGTTGACCAGGGTTGTGTACAAACCCTTGAAACAACAGCATTTTAAGTGTACTGGCCCTTTAAGAGGTGGACCTGGGAAGCTTACAGACCTTTAAAATTGGCAATACTTTAAGGTGACTGGCCTATGAAGAGGATGACCATGGAAGTGGACAGTCCTTAAAGATGCATTATTGTGTGTGGGTGGCCTTCTAAGAGACAACCCTGGGAATGGACAGACCTTTGGAAATGTCAATGTGGCTTATGAAGTGGAAAGCCACTTGAACATGTGACATGTTTTGATGACTGGCCCTTTAAGAGGCAGACCCTAGAAGTGGACAAACCCTTGAAGAGGTGACAAATTTAGGGAATTATGTCCTTTAAGAGGTTGACCAGGGTTGAGTACAAACCCTTGAAACAACAGCATTTTAAGTGTACTGGCCCTTTAAGAGGTGGACCTGGGAAGCTTACAGACCTTTAAAATTGGCAATACTTTAAGGTGACTGGCCTATGAAGAGGATGACCATGGAAGTGGACAGTCCTTAAAGATGCATTATTGTGTGTGGGTGGCCTTCTAAGAGACAACCCTGGGAATGGACAGACCTTTGGAAATGTCAATGTGGCTTATGAAGTGGAAAGCCACTTGAACATGTGACATGTTTTGATGACTGGCCCTTTAAGAGGCAGACCCTAGAAGTGGACAAACCCTTGAAGAGGTGACAAATTTAGGGAATTATGTCCTTTAAGAGGTTGACCAGGGTTGTGTACAAACCCTTGAAACAACAGCATTTTAAGTGTACTGGCCCTTTAAGAGGTGGACCTGGGAAGCTTACAGACCTTTAAAATTGGCAATACTTTAAGGTGACTGGCCTATGAAGAGGATGACCATGGAAGTGGACAGTCCTTAAAGATGCATTATTGTGTGTGGGTGGCCTTCTAAGAGACAACCCTGGGAATGGACAGACCTTTGGAAATGTCAATGTGGCTTATGAAGTGGAAAGCCACTTGAACATGTGACATGTTTTGATGACTGGCCCTTTAAGAGGCAGACCCTAGAAGTGGACAAACCCTTGAAGAGGTGACAAATTTAGGGAATTATGTCCTTTAAGAGGTTGACCAGGGTTGAGTACAAACCCTTGAAACAACAGCATTTTAAGTGTACTGGCCCTTTAAGAGGTGGACCTGGGAAGCTTACAGACCTTTAAAATTGGCAATACTTTAAGGTGACTGGCCTATGAAGAGGATGACCATGGAAGTGGACAGTCCTTAAAGATGCATTATTGTGTGTGGGTGGCCTTCTAAGAGACAACCCTGGGAATGGACAGACCTTTGGAAATGTCAATGTGGCTTATGAAGTGGAAAGCCACTTGAACATGTGACATGTTTTGATGACTGGCCCTTTAAGAGGCAGACCCTAGAAGTGGACAAACCCTTGAAGAGGTGACAAATTTAGGGAATTATGTCCTTTAAGAGGTTGACCAGGGTTGTGTACAAACCCTTGAAACAACAGCATTTTAAGTGTACTGGCCCTTTAAGAGGTGGACCTGGGAAGCTTACAGACCTTTAAAATTGGCAATACTTTAAGGTGACTGGCCTATGAAGAGGATGACCATGGAAGTGGACAGTCCTTAAAGATGCATTATTGTGTGTGGGTGGCCTTCTAAGAGACAACCCTGGGAATGGACAGACCTTTGGAAATGTCAATGTGGCTTATGAAGTGGAAAGCCACTTGAACATGTGACATGTTTTGATGACTGGCCCTTTAAGAGGCAGACCCTAGAAGTGGACAAACCCTTGAAGAGGTGACAAATTTAGGGAATTATGTCCTTTAAGAGGTTGACCAGGGTTGAGTACAAACCCTTGAAACAACAGCATTTTAAGTGTACTGGCCCTTTAAGAGGTGGACCTGGGAAGCTTACAGACCTTTAAAATTGGCAATACTTTAAGGTGACTGGCCTATGAAGAGGATGACCATGGAAGTGGACAGTCCTTAAAGATGCATTATTGTGTGTGGGTGGCCTTCTAAGAGACAACCCTGGGAATGGACAGACCTTTGGAAATGTCAATGTGGCTTATGAAGTGGAAAGCCACTTGAACATGTGACATGTTTTGATGACTGGCCCTTTAAGAGGCAGACCCTAGAAGTGGACAAACCCTTGAAGAGGTGACAAATTTAGGGAATTATGTCCTTTAAGAGGTTGACCAGGGTTGTGTACAAACCCTTGAAACAACAGCATTTTAAGTGTACTGGCTCTTTAAGAGGTGGACCTGGGAAGCTTACAGACCTTTAAAATTGGCAATACTTTAAGGTGACTGGCCTATGAAGAGGATGACCATGGAAGTGGACAGTCCTTAAAGATGCATTATTGTGTGTGGGTGGCCTTCTAAGAGACAACCCTGGGATTGGACAGACCTTTGGAAATGTCAAAGTGGCTTATGAAGTGGAAAGCCACTTGAACATGTGACATGTTTTGCGGACTGGCCCTTTAAGAAGTAGACCCTAGAAGTGGACAAACCCTTGAAGAGGTGACAAATTTAGGGAATTATGTCCTTTAAGAGGTTGACCAGAGTTGTGTACAAACCCTCGAAACAACAGCATTTTAAGTGTACTGGCCCTTTAAGAGGTGGACCTGGGAAGCTTACAGACCTTTAAAATTGGCAATACTTTAAGGTGACTGGCCTATGAAGAGGATGACCATGGAAGTGGACAGTCCTTAAAGATGCATTATTGTGTGTGGGTGGCCTTCTAAGAGACAACCCTGGGAATGGACAGACCTTTGGAAATGTCAATGTGGCTTATGAAGTGGAAAGCCACTTGAACATGTGACATGTTTTGCGGACTGGCCCTTTAAGAAGCAGACCCTAGAAGTGGACAAACCCTTGAAGAGGTGACAAATTTAGGGAATTATGTCCTTTAAGAGGTTGACCAGGGTTGTGTACAAACCCTCGAAACAACAACATTTTAAGTGTACTGGCCCTTTAAGAGGTGGACCTGGGAAGCTTACAGACCTTTAAAATTGGCAATACTTTAAGGTGACTGGCCTATGAAGAGGATGACCATGGAAGTGGACAGTCCTTAAAGATGCATTATTGTGTGTGGGTGGCCTTCTAAGAGACAACCCTGGGAATGGACAGACCTTTGGAAATGTCAATGTGGCTTATGAAGTGGAAAGCCACTTGAACATGTGACATGTTTTGATGACTGGCCCTTTAAGAGGCAGACCCTAGAAGTGGACAAACCCTTGAAGAGGTGACAAATTTAGGGAATTATGTCCTTTAAGAGGTTGACCAGGGTTGTGTACAAACCCTTGAAACAACAGCATTTTAAGTGTACTGGCCCTTTAAGAGGTGGACCTGGGAAGCTTACAGACCTTTAAAATTGGCAATACTTTAAGGTGACTGGCCTATGAAGAGGATGACCATGGAAGTGGACAGTCCTTAAAGATGCATTATTGTGTGTGGGTGGCCTTCTAAGAGACAACCCTGGGAATGGACAGACCTTTGGAAATGTCAATGTGGCTTATGAAGTGGAAAGCCACTTGAACATGTGACATGTTTTGCGGACTGGCCCTTTAAGAGGCAGACCCTAGAAGTGGACAAACCCTTGAAGAGGTGACAAATTTAGGGAATTATGTCCTTTAAGAGGTTGACCAGGGTTGTGTACAAACCCTCGAAACAACAGCATTTTAAGTGTACTGGCCCTTTAAGAGGTGGACCTGGGAAGCTTACAGACCTTTAAAATTGGCAATACTTTAAGGTGACTGGCCTATGAAGAGGATGACCATGGAAGTGGACAGTCCTTAAAGATGCATTATTGTGTGTGGGTGGCCTTCTAAGAGACAACCCTGGGAATGGACAGACCTTTGGAAATGTCAATATGGCTTATGAAGTGGAAAGCCACTTGAACATGTGACATGTTTTGATGACTGGCCCTTTAAGAGGCAGACCCTAGAAGTGGACAAACCCTTGAAGAGGTGACAAATTTAGGGAATTATGTCCTTTAAGAGGTTGACCAGGGTTGTGTACAAACCCTTGAAACAACAGCATTTTAAGTGTACTGGCTCTTTAAGAGGTGGACCTGGGAAGCTTACAGACCTTTAAAATTGGCAATACTTTAAGGTGACTGGCCTATGAAGAGGATGACCATGGAAGTGGACAGTCCTTAAAGATGCATTATTGTGTGTGGGTGGCCTTCTAAGAGACAACCCTGGGATTGGACAGACCTTTGGAAATGTCAATGTGGCTTATGAAGTGGAAAGCCACTTGAACATGTGACATGTTTTGCGGACTGGCCCTTTAAGAGGCAGACCCTAGAAGTGGACAAACCCTTGAAGAGGTGACACATTTAAGGAATTATGTCCTTTAAGAGGTTGACCAAGGTTGTGTACAAACCCTCGAAACAACAGCATTTTAAGTGTACTGGCCCTTTAAGAGGTGGACCTGGGAAGCTTACAGACCTTTAAAATTGGCAATACTTTAAGGTGACTGGCCTATGAAGAGGATGACCATGGAAGTGGACAGTCCTTAAAGATGCATTATTGTGTGTGGGTGGCCTTCTAAGAGACAACCCTGGGAATGGACAGACCTTTGGAAATGTCAATGTGGCTTATGAAGTGGAAAGCCACTTGAACATGTGACATGTTTTGATGACTGGCCCTTTAAGAGGCAGACCCTAGAAGTGGACAAACCCTTGAAGAGGTGACAAATTTAGGGAATTATGTCCTTTAAGAGGTTGACCAGGGTTGTGTACAAACCCTCGAAACAACAGCATTTTAAGTGTACTGGCCCTTTAAGAGGTGGACCTGGGAAGCTTACAGACCTTTAAAATTGGCAATACTTTAAGGTGACTGGCCTATGAAGAGGATGACCATGGAAGTGGACAGTCCTTAAAGATGCATTATTGTGTGTGGGTGGCCTTCTAAGAGACAACCCTGGGAATGGACAGACCTTTGGAAATGTCAATGTGGCTTATGAAGTGGAAAGCCACTTGAACATGTGACATGTTTTGATGACTGGCCCTTTAAGAGGCAGACCCTAGAAGTGGACAAACCCTTGAAGAGGTGACAAATTTAGGGAATTATGTCCTTTAAGAGGTTGACCAGGGTTGAGTACAAACCCTTGAAACAACAGCATTTTAAGTGTACTGGCCCTTTAAGAGGTGGACCTGGGAAGCTTACAGACCTTTAAAATTGGCAATACTTTAAGGTGACTGGCCTATGAAGAGGATGACCATGGAAGTGGACAGTCCTTAAAGATGCATTATTGTGTGTGGGTGGCCTTCTAAGAGACAACCCTGGGAATGGACAGACCTTTGGAAATGTCAATGTGGCTTATGAAGTGGAAAGCCACTTGAACATGTGACATGTTTTGATGACTGGCCCTTTAAGAGGCAGACCCTAGAAGTGGACAAACCCTTGAAGAGGTGACACATTTAGGGAATTATGTCCTTTAAGAGGTTGACCAGGGTTGTGTACAAACCCTTGAAACAACAGCATTTTAAGTGTACTGGCCCTTTAAGAGGTGGACCTGGGAAGCTTACAGACCTTTAAAATTGGCAATACTTTAAGGTGACTGGCCTATGAAGAGGATGACCATGGAAGTGGACAGTCCTTAAAGATGCATTATTGTGTGTGGGTGGCCTTCTAAGAGACAACCCTGGGAATGGACAGACCTTTGGAAATGTCAATGTGGCTTATGAAGTGGAAAGCCACTTGAACATGTGACATGTTTTGATGACTGGCCCTTTAAGAGGCAGACCCTAGAAGTGGACAAACCCTTGAAGAGGTGACAAATTTAGGGAATTATGTCCTTTAAGAGGTTGACCAGGGTTGAGTACAAACCCTTGAAACAACAGCATTTTAAGTGTACTGGCCCTTTAAGAGGTGGACCTGGGAAGCTTACAGACCTTTAAAATTGGCAATACTTTAAGGTGACTGGCCTATGAAGAGGATGACCATGGAAGTGGACAGTCCTTAAAGATGCATTATTGTGTGTGGGTGGCCTTCTAAGAGACAACCCTGGGAATGGACAGACCTTTGGAAATGTCAATGTGGCTTATGAAGTGGAAAGCCACTTGAACATGTGACATGTTTTGATGACTGGCCCTTTAAGAGGCAGACCCTAGAAGTGGACAAACCCTTGAAGAGGTGACAAATTTAGGGAATTATGTCCTTTAAGAGGTTGACCAGGGTTGTGTACAAACCCTCGAAACAACAGCATTTTAAGTGTACTGGCCCTTTAATAGGTGGACCTGGGAAGCTTACGGACCTTTAAAATTGGCAATACTTTAAGGTGACTGGCCTATGAAGAGGATGACCATGGAAGTGGACAGTCCTTAAAGATGCATTATTGTGTGTGTGTGGCCTTCTAAGAGACAACCCTGGGAATGGACAGACCTTTGGAAATGTCAATGTGGCTTATGAAGTGGAAAGCCACTTGAACATGTGACATGTTTTGCGGACTGGCCCTTTAAGAGGCAGACCCTAGAAGTGGACAAACCCTTGAAGAGGTGACAAATTTAGGGAATTATGTCCTTTAAGAGGTTGACCAGGGTTGTGTACAAACCCTCAAAACAACAGCATTTTAAGTGTACTGGCCCTTTAAGAGGTGGACCTGGGAAGCTTACGGACCTTTAAAATTGGCAATACTTTAAGGTGACTGGCCTATGAAGAGGATGACCATGGAAGTGGACAGTCCTTAAAGATGCATTATTGTGTGTGGGTGGCCTTCTAAGAGACAACCCTGGGAATGGACAGACCTTTGGAAATGTCAATGTGGCTTATGAAGTGGAAAGCCACTTGAACATGTGACATGTTTTGCGGACTGGCCCTTTAAGAGGCAGACCCTAGAAGTGGACAAACCCTTGAAGAGGTGACAAATTTAGGGAATTATGTCCTTTAAGAGGTTGACCAGGGTTGTGTACAAACCCTCGAAACAACAGCATTTTAAGTGTACTGGCCCTTTAAGAGGTGGACCTGGGAAGCTTACAGACCTTTAAAATTGGCAATACTTTAAGGTGACTGGCCTATGAAGAGGATGACCATGGAAGTGGACAGTCCTTAAAGATGCATTATTGTGTGTGGGTGGCCTTCTAAGAGACAACCCTGGGATTGGACAGACCTTTGGAAATGTCAATGTGGCTTATGAAGTGGAAAGCCACTTGAACATGTGACATGTTTTGCGGACTGGCCCTTTAAGAGGCAGACCCTAGAAGTGGACAAACCCTTGAAGAGGTGACAAATTTAAGGAATTATATCCTTTAAGAGGTTGACCAGGGTTGTGTACAAACCCTCGAAACAACAGCATTTTAAGTGTACTGGCTCTTTAAGAGGTGGACCTGGGAAGCTTACAGACCTTTAAAATTGGCAATACTTTAAGGTGACTGGCCTATGAAGAGGATGACCATGGAAGTGGACAGTCCTTAAAGATGCATTATTGTGTGTGGGTGGCCTTCTAAGAGACAACCCTGGGAATGGACAGACCTTTGGAAATGTCAATGTGGCTTATGAAGTGGAAAGCCACTTGAACATGTGACATGTTTTGATGACTGGCCCTTTAAGAGGCAGACCCTAGAAGTGGACAAACCCTTGAAGAGGTGACAAATTTAGGGAATTATGTCCTTTAAGAGGTTGACCAGGGTTGAGTACAAACCCTTGAAACAACAGCATTTTAAGTGTACTGGCCCTTTAAGAGGTGGACCTGGGAAGCTTACAGACCTTTAAAATTGGCAATACTTTAAGGTGACTGGCCTATGAAGAGGATGACCATGGAAGTGGACAGTCCTTAAAGATGCATTATTGTGTGTGGGTGGCCTTCTAAGAGACAACCCTGGGAATGGACAGACCTTTGGAAATGTCAATGTGGCTTATGAAGTGGAAAGCCACTTGAACATGTGACATGTTTTGATGACTGGCCCTTTAAGAGGCAGACCCTAGAAGTGGACAAACCCTTGAAGAGGTGACAAATTCAGGGAATTATGTCCTTTAAGAGGTTGACCAGGGTTGTGTACAAACCCTTGAAACAACAGCATTTTAAGTGTACTGGCCCTTTAAGAGGTGGACCTGGGAAGCTTACAGACCTTTAAAATTGGCAATACTTTAAGGTGACTGGCCTATGAAGAGGATGACCATGGAAGTGGACAGTCCTTAAAGATGCATTATTGTGTGTGGGTGGCCTTCTAAGAGACAACCCTGGGAATGGACAGACCTTTGGAAATGTCAATGTGGCTTATGAAGTGGAAAGCCACTTGAACATGTGACATGTTTTGCGGACTGGCCCTTTAAGAGGCAGACCCTAGAAGTGGACAAACCCTTGAAGAGGTGACAAATTTAGGGAATTATGTCCTTTAAGAGGTTGACCAGGGTTGTGTACAAACCCTTGAAACAACAGCATTTTAAGTGTACTGGCCCTTTAAGAGGTGGACCTGGGAAGCTTACAGACCTTTAAAATTGGCAATACTTTAAGGTGACTGGCCTATGAAGAGGATGACCATGGAAGTGGACAGTCCTTAAAGATGCATTATTGTGTGTGGGTGGCCTTCTAAGAGACAACCCTGGGAATGGACAGACCTTTGGAAATGTCAATGTGGCTTATGAAGTGGAAAGCCACTTGAACATGTGACATGTTTTGATGACTGGCCCTTTAAGAGGCAGACCCTAGAAGTGGACAAACCCTTGAAGAGGTGACAAATTTAGGGAATTATGTCCTTTAAGAGGTTGACCAGGGTTGTGTACAAACCCTCGAAACAACAGCATTTTAAGTGTACTGGCCCTTTAATAGGTGGACCTGGGAAGCTTACGGACCTTTAAAATTGGCAATACTTTAAGGTGACTGGCCTATGAAGAGGATGACCATGGAAGTGGACAGTCCTTAAAGATGCATTATTGTGTGTGTGTGGCCTTCTAAGAGACAACCCTGGGAATGGACAGACCTTTGGAAATGTCAATGTGGCTTATGAAGTGGAAAGCCACTTGAACATGTGACATGTTTTGCGGACTGGCCCTTTAAGAGGCAGACCCTAGAAGTGGACAAACCCTTGAAGAGGTGACAAATTTAGGGAATTATGTCCTTTAAGAGGTTGACCAGGGTTGTGTACAAACCCTCAAAACAACAGCATTTTAAGTGTACTGGCCCTTTAAGAGGTGGACCTGGGAAGCTTACGGACCTTTAAAATTGGCAATACTTTAAGGTGACTGGCCTATGAAGAGGATGACCATGGAAGTGGACAGTCCTTAAAGATGCATTATTGTGTGTGGGTGGCCTTCTAAGAGACAACCCTGGGAATGGACAGACCTTTGGAAATGTCAATGTGGCTTATGAAGTGGAAAGCCACTTGAACATGTGACATGTTTTGCGGACTGGCCCTTTAAGAGGCAGACCCTAGAAGTGGACAAACCCTTGAAGAGGTGACAAATTTAGGGAATTATGTCCTTTAAGAGGTTGACCAGGGTTGTGTACAAACCCTCGAAACAACAGCATTTTAAGTGTACTGGCCCTTTAAGAGGTGGACCTGGGAAGCTTACAGACCTTTAAAATTGGCAATACTTTAAGGTGACTGGCCTATGAAGAGGATGACCATGGAAGTGGACAGTCCTTAAAGATGCATTATTGTGTGTGGGTGGCCTTCTAAGAGACAACCCTGGGATTGGACAGACCTTTGGAAATGTCAATGTGGCTTATGAAGTGGAAAGCCACTTGAACATGTGACATGTTTTGCGGACTGGCCCTTTAAGAGGCAGACCCTAGAAGTGGACAAACCCTTGAAGAGGTGACAAATTTAAGGAATTATATCCTTTAAGAGGTTGACCAGGGTTGTGTACAAACCCTCGAAACAACAGCATTTTAAGTGTACTGGCTCTTTAAGAGGTGGACCTGGGAAGCTTACAGACCTTTAAAATTGGCAATACTTTAAGGTGACTGGCCTATGAAGAGGATGACCATGGAAGTGGACAGTCCTTAAAGATGCATTATTGTGTGTGGGTGGCCTTCTAAGAGACAACCCTGGGATTGGACAGACCTTTGGAAATGTCAATGTGGCTTATGAAGTGGAAAGCCACTTGAACATGTGACATGTTTTGCGGACTGGCCCTTTAAGAGGCAGACCCTAGAAGTGGACAAACCCTTGAAGAGGTGACAAATTTAAGGAATTATATCCTTTAAGAGGTTGACCAGGGTTGTGTACAAACCCTCGAAACAACAGCATTTTAAGTGTACTGGCCCTTTAAGAGGTGGACCTGGGAAGCTTACAGACCTTTAAAATTGGCAATACTTTAAGGTGACTGGCCTATGAAGAGGAAGACCATGGAAGTGGACAGTCCTTAAAGATGCATTATTGTGTGTGGGTGGCCTTCTAAGAGACAACCCTGGGAATGGACAGACCTTTGGAAATGTCAATGTGGCTTATGAAGTGGAAAGCCACTTGAACATGTGACATGTTTTGATGACTGGCCCTTTAAGAGGCAGACCCTAGAAGTGGACAAACCCTTGAAGAGGTGACAAATTTAGGGAATTATGTCCTTTAAGAGGTTGACCAGGGTTGTGTACAAACCCTCGAAACAACAGCATTTTAAGTGTACTGGCCCTTTAAGAGGTGGACCTGGGAAGCTTACAGACCTTTAAAATTGGCAATACTTTAAGGTGACTGGCCTATGAAGAGGATGACCATGGAAGTGGACAGTCCTTAAAGATGCATTATTGTGTGTGGGTGGCCTTCTAAGAGACAACCCTGGGAATGGACAGACCTTTGGAAATGTCAATGTGGCTTATGAAGTGGAAAGCCACTTGAACATGTGACATGTTTTGATGACTGGCCCTTTAAGAGGCAGACCCTAGAAGTGGACAAACCCTTGAAGAGGTGACAAATTTAGGGAATTATGTCCTTTAAGAGGTTGACCAGGGTTGTGTACAAACCCTCGAAACAACAGCATTTTAAGTGTACTGGCCCTTTAAGAGGTGGACCTGGGAAGCTTACAGACCTTTAAAATTGGCAATACTTTAAGGTGACTGGCCTATGAAGAGGATGACCATGGAAGTGGACAGTCCTTAAAGATGCATTATTGTGTGTGGGTGGCCTTCTAAGAGACAACCCTGGGAATGGACAGACCTTTGGAAATGTCAATGTGGCTTATGAAGTGGAAAGCCACTTGAACATGTGACATGTTTTGATGACTGGCCCTTTAAGAGGCAGACCCTAGAAGTGGACAAACCCTTGAAGAGGTGACAAATTTAGGGAATTATGTCCTTTAAGAGGTTGACCAGGGTTGTGTACAAACCCTCGAAACAACAGCATTTTAAGTGTACTGGCCCTTTAAGAGGTGGACCTGGGAAGCTTACAGACCTTTAAAATTGGCAATACTTTAAGGTGACTGGCCTATGAAGAGGATGACCATGGAAGTGGACAGTCCTTAAAGATGCATTATTGTGTGTGGGTGGCCTTCTAAGAGACAACCCTGGGAATGGACAGACCTTTGGAAATGTCAATGTGGCTTATGAAGTGGAAAGCCACTTGAACATGTGACATGTTTTGATGACTGGCCCTTTAAGAGGCAGACCCTAGAAGTGGACAAACCCTTGAAGAGGTGACAAATTTAGGGAATTATGTCCTTTAAGAGGTTGACCAGGGTTGTGTACAAACCCTTGAAACAACAGCATTTTAAGTGTACTGGCCCTTTAAGAGGTGGACCTGGGAAGCTTACAGACCTTTAAAATTGGCAATACTTTAAGGTAACTGGCCTATGAAGAGGATGACCATGGAAGTGGACAGTCCTTAAAGATGCATTATTGTGTGTGGGTGGCCTTCTAAGAGACAACCCTGGGAATGGACAGACCTTTGGAAATGTCAATGTGGCTTATGAAGTGGAAAGCCACTTGAACATGTGACATGTTTTGATGACTGGCCCTTTAAGAGGCAGACCCTAGAAGTGGACAAACCCTTGAAGAGGTGACAAATTTAGGGAATTATGTCCTTTAAGAGGTTGACCAGGGTTGTGTACAAACCCTCGAAACAACAGCATTTTAAGTGTACTGGCCCTTTAAGAGGTGGACCTGGGAAGCTTACAGACCTTTAAAATTGGCAATACTTTAAGGTGACTGGCCTATGAAGAGGATGACCATGGAAGTGGACAGTCCTTAAAGATGCATTATTGTGTGTGGGTGGCCTTCTAAGAGACAACCCTGGGAATGGACAGACCTTTGGAAATGTCAATGTGGCTTATGAAGTGGAAAGCCACTTGAACATGTGACATGTTTTGATGACTGGCCCTTTAAGAGGCAGACCCTAGAAGTGGACAAACCCTTGAAGAGGTGACAAATTTAGGGAATTATGTCCTTTAAGAGGTTGACCAGGGTTGAGTACAAACCCTTGAAACAACAGCATTTTAAGTGTACTGGCCCTTTAAGAGGTGGACCTGGGAAGCTTACAGACCTTTAAAATTGGCAATACTTTAAGGTGACTGGCCTATGAAGAGGATGACCATGGAAGTGGACAGTCCTTAAAGATGCATTATTGTGTGTGGGTGGCCTTCTAAGAGACAACCCTGGGAATGGACAGACCTTTGGAAATGTCAATGTGGCTTATGAAGTGGAAAGCCACTTGAACATGTGACATGTTTTGATGACTGGCCCTTTAAGAGGCAGACCCTAGAAGTGGACAAACCCTTGAAGAGGTGACACATTTAGGGAATTATGTCCTTTAAGAGGTTGACCAGGGTTGTGTACAAACCCTTGAAACAACAGCATTTTAAGTGTACTGGCCCTTTAAGAGGTGGACCTGGGAAGCTTACAGACCTTTAAAATTGGCAATACTTTAAGGTGACTGGCCTATGAAGAGGATGACCATGGAAGTGGACAGTCCTTAAAGATGCATTATTGTGTGTGGGTGGCCTTCTAAGAGACAACCCTGGGAATGGACAGACCTTTGGAAATGTCAATGTGGCTTATGAAGTGGAAAGCCACTTGAACATGTGACATGTTTTGATGACTGGCCCTTTAAGAGGCAGACCCTAGAAGTGGACAAACCCTTGAAGAGGTGACAAATTTAGGGAATTATGTCCTTTAAGAGGTTGACCAGGGTTGAGTACAAACCCTTGAAACAACAGCATTTTAAGTGTACTGGCCCTTTAAGAGGTGGACCTGGGAAGCTTACAGACCTTTAAAATTGGCAATACTTTAAGGTGACTGGCCTATGAAGAGGATGACCATGGAAGTGGACAGTCCTTAAAGATGCATTATTGTGTGTGGGTGGCCTTCTAAGAGACAACCCTGGGAATGGACAGACCTTTGGAAATGTCAATGTGGCTTATGAAGTGGAAAGCCACTTGAACATGTGACATGTTTTGATGACTGGCCCTTTAAGAGGCAGACCCTAGAAGTGGACAAACCCTTGAAGAGGTGACAAATTTAGGGAATTATGTCCTTTAAGAGGTTGACCAGGGTTGTGTACAAACCCTCGAAACAACAGCATTTTAAGTGTACTGGCCCTTTAATAGGTGGACCTGGGAAGCTTACGGACCTTTAAAATTGGCAATACTTTAAGGTGACTGGCCTATGAAGAGGATGACCATGGAAGTGGACAGTCCTTAAAGATGCATTATTGTGTGTGTGTGGCCTTCTAAGAGACAACCCTGGGAATGGACAGACCTTTGGAAATGTCAATGTGGCTTATGAAGTGGAAAGCCACTTGAACATGTGACATGTTTTGCGGACTGGCCCTTTAAGAGGCAGACCCTAGAAGTGGACAAACCCTTGAAGAGGTGACAAATTTAGGGAATTATGTCCTTTAAGAGGTTGACCAGGGTTGTGTACAAACCCTCAAAACAACAGCATTTTAAGTGTACTGGCCCTTTAAGAGGTGGACCTGGGAAGCTTACGGACCTTTAAAATTGGCAATACTTTAAGGTGACTGGCCTATGAAGAGGATGACCATGGAAGTGGACAGTCCTTAAAGATGCATTATTGTGTGTGGGTGGCCTTCTAAGAGACAACCCTGGGAATGGACAGACCTTTGGAAATGTCAATGTGGCTTATGAAGTGGAAAGCCACTTGAACATGTGACATGTTTTGCGGACTGGCCCTTTAAGAGGCAGACCCTAGAAGTGGACAAACCCTTGAAGAGGTGACAAATTTAGGGAATTATGTCCTTTAAGAGGTTGACCAGGGTTGTGTACAAACCCTCGAAACAACAGCATTTTAAGTGTACTGGCCCTTTAAGAGGTGGACCTGGGAAGCTTACAGACCTTTAAAATTGGCAATACTTTAAGGTGACTGGCCTATGAAGAGGATGACCATGGAAGTGGACAGTCCTTAAAGATGCATTATTGTGTGTGGGTGGCCTTCTAAGAGACAACCCTGGGATTGGACAGACCTTTGGAAATGTCAATGTGGCTTATGAAGTGGAAAGCCACTTGAACATGTGACATGTTTTGCGGACTGGCCCTTTAAGAGGCAGACCCTAGAAGTGGACAAACCCTTGAAGAGGTGACAAATTTAAGGAATTATATCCTTTAAGAGGTTGACCAGGGTTGTGTACAAACCCTCGAAACAACAGCATTTTAAGTGTACTGGCTCTTTAAGAGGTGGACCTGGGAAGCTTACAGACCTTTAAAATTGGCAATACTTTAAGGTGACTGGCCTATGAAGAGGATGACCATGGAAGTGGACAGTCCTTAAAGATGCATTATTGTGTGTGGGTGGCCTTCTAAGAGACAACCCTGGGAATGGACAGACCTTTGGAAATGTCAATGTGGCTTATGAAGTGGAAAGCCACTTGAACATGTGACATGTTTTGATGACTGGCCCTTTAAGAGGCAGACCCTAGAAGTGGACAAACCCTTGAAGAGGTGACAAATTTAGGGAATTATGTCCTTTAAGAGGTTGACCAGGGTTGAGTACAAACCCTTGAAACAACAGCATTTTAAGTGTACTGGCCCTTTAAGAGGTGGACCTGGGAAGCTTACAGACCTTTAAAATTGGCAATACTTTAAGGTGACTGGCCTATGAAGAGGATGACCATGGAAGTGGACAGTCCTTAAAGATGCATTATTGTGTGTGGGTGGCCTTCTAAGAGACAACCCTGGGAATGGACAGACCTTTGGAAATGTCAATGTGGCTTATGAAGTGGAAAGCCACTTGAACATGTGACATGTTTTGATGACTGGCCCTTTAAGAGGCAGACCCTAGAAGTGGACAAACCCTTGAAGAGGTGACAAATTCAGGGAATTATGTCCTTTAAGAGGTTGACCAGGGTTGTGTACAAACCCTTGAAACAACAGCATTTTAAGTGTACTGGCCCTTTAAGAGGTGGACCTGGGAAGCTTACAGACCTTTAAAATTGGCAATACTTTAAGGTGACTGGCCTATGAAGAGGATGACCATGGAAGTGGACAGTCCTTAAAGATGCATTATTGTGTGTGGGTGGCCTTCTAAGAGACAACCCTGGGAATGGACAGACCTTTGGAAATGTCAATGTGGCTTATGAAGTGGAAAGCCACTTGAACATGTGACATGTTTTGCGGACTGGCCCTTTAAGAGGCAGACCCTAGAAGTGGACAAACCCTTGAAGAGGTGACAAATTTAGGGAATTATGTCCTTTAAGAGGTTGACCAGGGTTGTGTACAAACCCTTGAAACAACAGCATTTTAAGTGTACTGGCCCTTTAAGAGGTGGACCTGGGAAGCTTACAGACCTTTAAAATTGGCAATACTTTAAGGTGACTGGCCTATGAAGAGGATGACCATGGAAGTGGACAGTCCTTAAAGATGCATTATTGTGTGTGGGTGGCCTTCTAAGAGACAACCCTGGGAATGGACAGACCTTTGGAAATGTCAATGTGGCTTATGAAGTGGAAAGCCACTTGAACATGTGACATGTTTTGATGACTGGCCCTTTAAGAGGCAGACCCTAGAAGTGGACAAACCCTTGAAGAGGTGACAAATTTAGGGAATTATGTCCTTTAAGAGGTTGACCAGGGTTGTGTACAAACCCTCGAAACAACAGCATTTTAAGTGTACTGGCCCTTTAATAGGTGGACCTGGGAAGCTTACGGACCTTTAAAATTGGCAATACTTTAAGGTGACTGGCCTATGAAGAGGATGACCATGGAAGTGGACAGTCCTTAAAGATGCATTATTGTGTGTGTGTGGCCTTCTAAGAGACAACCCTGGGAATGGACAGACCTTTGGAAATGTCAATGTGGCTTATGAAGTGGAAAGCCACTTGAACATGTGACATGTTTTGCGGACTGGCCCTTTAAGAGGCAGACCCTAGAAGTGGACAAACCCTTGAAGAGGTGACAAATTTAGGGAATTATGTCCTTTAAGAGGTTGACCAGGGTTGTGTACAAACCCTCAAAACAACAGCATTTTAAGTGTACTGGCCCTTTAAGAGGTGGACCTGGGAAGCTTACGGACCTTTAAAATTGGCAATACTTTAAGGTGACTGGCCTATGAAGAGGATGACCATGGAAGTGGACAGTCCTTAAAGATGCATTATTGTGTGTGGGTGGCCTTCTAAGAGACAACCCTGGGAATGGACAGACCTTTGGAAATGTCAATGTGGCTTATGAAGTGGAAAGCCACTTGAACATGTGACATGTTTTGCGGACTGGCCCTTTAAGAGGCAGACCCTAGAAGTGGACAAACCCTTGAAGAGGTGACAAATTTAGGGAATTATGTCCTTTAAGAGGTTGACCAGGGTTGTGTACAAACCCTCGAAACAACAGCATTTTAAGTGTACTGGCCCTTTAAGAGGTGGACCTGGGAAGCTTACAGACCTTTAAAATTGGCAATACTTTAAGGTGACTGGCCTATGAAGAGGATGACCATGGAAGTGGACAGTCCTTAAAGATGCATTATTGTGTGTGGGTGGCCTTCTAAGAGACAACCCTGGGATTGGACAGACCTTTGGAAATGTCAATGTGGCTTATGAAGTGGAAAGCCACTTGAACATGTGACATGTTTTGCGGACTGGCCCTTTAAGAGGCAGACCCTAGAAGTGGACAAACCCTTGAAGAGGTGACAAATTTAAGGAATTATATCCTTTAAGAGGTTGACCAGGGTTGTGTACAAACCCTCGAAACAACAGCATTTTAAGTGTACTGGCTCTTTAAGAGGTGGACCTGGGAAGCTTACAGACCTTTAAAATTGGCAATACTTTAAGGTGACTGGCCTATGAAGAGGATGACCATGGAAGTGGACAGTCCTTAAAGATGCATTATTGTGTGTGGGTGGCCTTCTAAGAGACAACCCTGGGATTGGACAGACCTTTGGAAATGTCAATGTGGCTTATGAAGTGGAAAGCCACTTGAACATGTGACATGTTTTGCGGACTGGCCCTTTAAGAGGCAGACCCTAGAAGTGGACAAACCCTTGAAGAGGTGACAAATTTAAGGAATTATATCCTTTAAGAGGTTGACCAGGGTTGTGTACAAACCCTCGAAACAACAGCATTTTAAGTGTACTGGCCCTTTAAGAGGTGGACCTGGGAAGCTTACAGACCTTTAAAATTGGCAATACTTTAAGGTGACTGGCCTATGAAGAGGAAGACCATGGAAGTGGACAGTCCTTAAAGATGCATTATTGTGTGTGGGTGGCCTTCTAAGAGACAACCCTGGGAATGGACAGACCTTTGGAAATGTCAATGTGGCTTATGAAGTGGAAAGCCACTTGAACATGTGACATGTTTTGATGACTGGCCCTTTAAGAGGCAGACCCTAGAAGTGGACAAACCCTTGAAGAGGTGACAAATTTAGGGAATTATGTCCTTTAAGAGGTTGACCAGGGTTGTGTACAAACCCTCGAAACAACAGCATTTTAAGTGTACTGGCCCTTTAAGAGGTGGACCTGGGAAGCTTACAGACCTTTAAAATTGGCAATACTTTAAGGTGACTGGCCTATGAAGAGGATGACCATGGAAGTGGACAGTCCTTAAAGATGCATTATTGTGTGTGGGTGGCCTTCTAAGAGACAACCCTGGGAATGGACAGACCTTTGGAAATGTCAATGTGGCTTATGAAGTGGAAAGCCACTTGAACATGTGACATGTTTTGATGACTGGCCCTTTAAGAGGCAGACCCTAGAAGTGGACAAACCCTTGAAGAGGTGACAAATTTAGGGAATTATGTCCTTTAAGAGGTTGACCAGGGTTGTGTACAAACCCTCGAAACAACAGCATTTTAAGTGTACTGGCCCTTTAAGAGGTGGACCTGGGAAGCTTACAGACCTTTAAAATTGGCAATACTTTAAGGTGACTGGCCTATGAAGAGGATGACCATGGAAGTGGACAGTCCTTAAAGATGCATTATTGTGTGTGGGTGGCCTTCTAAGAGACAACCCTGGGAATGGACAGACCTTTGGAAATGTCAATGTGGCTTATGAAGTGGAAAGCCACTTGAACATGTGACATGTTTTGATGACTGGCCCTTTAAGAGGCAGACCCTAGAAGTGGACAAACCCTTGAAGAGGTGACAAATTTAGGGAATTATGTCCTTTAAGAGGTTGACCAGGGTTGTGTACAAACCCTCGAAACAACAGCATTTTAAGTGTACTGGCCCTTTAAGAGGTGGACCTGGGAAGCTTACAGACCTTTAAAATTGGCAATACTTTAAGGTGACTGGCCTATGAAGAGGATGACCATGGAAGTGGACAGTCCTTAAAGATGCATTATTGTGTGTGGGTGGCCTTCTAAGAGACAACCCTGGGAATGGACAGACCTTTGGAAATGTCAATGTGGCTTATGAAGTGGAAAGCCACTTGAACATGTGACATGTTTTGATGACTGGCCCTTTAAGAGGCAGACCCTAGAAGTGGACAAACCCTTGAAGAGGTGACAAATTTAGGGAATTATGTCCTTTAAGAGGTTGACCAGGGTTGTGTACAAACCCTTGAAACAACAGCATTTTAAGTGTACTGGCCCTTTAAGAGGTGGACCTGGGAAGCTTACAGACCTTTAAAATTGGCAATACTTTAAGGTAACTGGCCTATGAAGAGGATGACCATGGAAGTGGACAGTCCTTAAAGATGCATTATTGTGTGTGGGTGGCCTTCTAAGAGACAACCCTGGGAATGGACAGACCTTTGGAAATGTCAATGTGGCTTATGAAGTGGAAAGCCACTTGAACATGTGACATGTTTTGATGACTGGCCCTTTAAGAGGCAGACCCTAGAAGTGGACAAACCCTTGAAGAGGTGACAAATTTAGGGAATTATGTCCTTTAAGAGGTTGACCAGGGTTGAGTACAAACCCTTGAAACAACAGCATTTTAAGTGTACTGGCCCTTTAAGAGGTGGACCTGGGAAGCTTACAGACCTTTAAAATTGGCAATACTTTAAGGTGACTGGCCTATGAAGAGGATGACCATGGAAGTGGACAGTCCTTAAAGATGCATTATTGTGTGTGGGTGGCCTTCTAAGAGACAACCCTGGGAATGGACAGACCTTTGGAAATGTCAATGTGGCTTATGAAGTGGAAAGCCACTTGAACATGTGACATGTTTTGATGACTGGCCCTTTAAGAGGCAGACCCTAGAAGTGGACAAACCCTTGAAGAGGTGACAAATTTAGGGAATTATGTCCTTTAAGAGGTTGACCAGGGTTGTGTACAAACCCTTGAAACAACAGCATTTTAAGTGTACTGGCCCTTTAAGAGGTGGACCTGGGAAGCTTACAGACCTTTAAAATTGGCAATACTTTAAGGTGACTGGCCTATGAAGAGGATGACCATGGAAGTGGACAGTCCTTAAAGATGCATTATTGTGTGTGGGTGGCCTTCTAAGAGACAACCCTGGGATTGGACAGACCTTTGGAAATGTCAAAGTGGCTTATGAAGTGGAAAGCCACTTGAACATGTGACATGTTTTGCGGACTGGCCCTTTAAGAAGTAGACCCTAGAAGTGGACAAACCCTTGAAGAGGTGACAAATTTAGGGAATTATGTCCTTTAAGAGGTTGACCAGAGTTGTGTACAAAACCTCGAAACAACAGCATTTTAAGTGTACTGGCCCTTTAAGAGGTGGACCTGGGAAGCTTACAGACCTTTAAAATTGGCAATACTTTAAGGTGACTGGCCTATGAAGAGGATGACCATGGAAGTGGACAGTCCTTAAAGATGCATTATTGTGTGTGGGTGGCCTTCTAAGAGACAACCCTGGGAATGGACAGACCTTTGGAAATGTCAATGTGGCTTATGAAGTGGAAAGCCACTTGAACATGTGACATGTTTTGATGACTGGCCCTTTAAGAGGCAGACCCTAGAAGTGGACAAACCCTTGAAGAGGTGACAAATTTAGGGAATTATGTCCTTTAAGAGGTTGACCAGGGTTGTGTACAAACCCTCGAAACAACAACATTTTAAGTGTACTGGCCCTTTAAGAGGTGGACCTGGGAAGCTTACAGACCTTTAAAATTGGCAATACTTTAAGGTGACTGGCCTATGAAGAGGATGACCATGGAAGTGGACAGTCCTTAAAGATGCATTATTGTGTGTGGGTGGCCTTCTAAGAGACAACCCTGGGAATGGACAGACCTTTGGAAATGTCAATGTGGCTTATGAAGTGGAAAGCCACTTGAACATGTGACATGTTTTGATGACTGGCCCTTTAAGAGGCAGACCCTAGAAGTGGACAAACCCTTGAAGAGGTGACAAATTTAGGGAATTATGTCCTTTAAGAGGTTGACCAGGGTTGTGTACAAACCCTTGAAACAACAGCATTTTAAGTGTACTGGCCCTTTAAGAGGTGGACCTGGGAAGCTTACAGACCTTTAAAATTGGCAATACTTTAAGGTGACTGGCCTATGAAGAGGATGACCATGGAAGTGGACAGTCCTTAAAGATGCATTATTGTGTGTGGGTTGCCTTCTAAGAGACAACCCTGGGAATGGACAGACCTTTGGAAATGTCAATGTGGCTTATGAAGTGGAAAGCCACTTGAACATGTGACATGTTTTGCGGACTGGCCCTTTAAGAGGCAGACCCTAGAAGTGGACAAACCCTTGAAGAGGTGACAAATTTAGGGAATTATGTCCTTTAAGAGGTTGACCAGGGTTGTGTACAAACCCTCGAAACAACAGCATTTTAAGTGTACTGGCCCTTTAAGAGGTGGACCTGGGAAGCTTACAGACCTTTAAAATTGGCAATACTTTAAGGTGACTGGCCTATGAAGAGGATGACCATGGAAGTGGACAGTCCTTAAAGATGCATTATTGTGTGTGGGTGGCCTTCTAAGAGACAACCCTGGGATTGGACAGACCTTTGGAAATGTCAATGTGGCTTATGAAGTGGAAAGCCACTTGAACATGTGACATGTTTTGCGGACTGGCCCTTTAAGAGGCAGACCCTAGAAGTGGACAAACCCTTGAAGAGGTGACAAATTTAGGGAATTATGTCCTTTAAGAGGTTGACCAGGGTTGTGTACAAACCCTTGAAACAACAGCATTTTAAGTGTACTGGCCCTTTAAGAGGTGGACCTGGGAAGCTTACAGACCTTTAAAATTGGCAATACTTTAAGGTGACTGGCCTATGAAGAGGATGACCATGGAAGTGGACAGTCCTTAAAGATGCATTATTGTGAGTGGGTGGCCTTCTAAGAGACAACCCTGGGATTGGACAGACCTTTGGAAATGTCAATGTGGCTTATGAAGTGGAAAGCCACTTGAACATGTGACATGTTTTGCGGACTGGCCCTTTAAGAGGCAGACCCTAGAAGTGGACAAACCCTTGAAGAGGTGACAAATTTAAGGAATTATATCCTTTAAGAGGTTGACCAGGGTTGTGTACAAACCCTCGAAACAACAGCATTTTAAGTGTACTGGCTCTTTAAGAGGTGGACCTGGGAAGCTTACAGACCTTTAAAATTGGCAATACTTTAAGGTGACTGGCCTATGAAGAGGATGACCATGGAAGTGGACAGTCCTTAAAGATGCATTATTGTGTGTGGGTGGCCTTCTAAGAGACAACCCTGGGATTGGACAGACCTTTGGAAATGTCAATGTGGCTTATGAAGTGGAAAGCCACTTGAACATGTGACATGTTTTGCGGACTGGCCCTTTAAGAGGCAGACCCTAGAAGTGGACAAACCCTTGAAGAGGTGACAAATTTAAGGAATTATATCCTTTAAGAGGTTGACCAGGGTTGTGTACAAACCCTCGAAACAACAGCATTTTAAGTGTACTGGCCCTTTAAGAGGTGGACCTGGGAAGCTTACAGACCTTTAAAATTGGCAATACTTTAAGGTGACTGGCCTATGAAGAGGATGACCATGGAAGTGGACAGTCCTTAAAGATGCATTATTGTGTGTGGGTGGCCTTCTAAGAGACAACCCTGGGAATGGACAGACCTTTGGAAATGTCAATGTGGCTTATGAAGTGGAAAGCCACTTGAACATGTGACATGTTTTGATGACTGGCCCTTTAAGAGGCAGACCCTAGAAGTGGACAAACCCTTGAAGAGGTGACAAATTTAGGGAATTATGTCCTTTAAGAGGTTGACCAGGGTTGTGTACAAACCCTCGAAACAACAGCATTTTAAGTGTACTGGCCCTTTAAGAGGTGGACCTGGGAAGCTTACAGACCTTTAAAATTGGCAATACTTTAAGGTGACTGGCCTATGAAGAGGATGACCATGGAAGTGGACAGTCCTTAAAGATGCATTATTGTGTGTGGGTGGCCTTCTAAGAGACAACCCTGGGAATGGACAGACCTTTGGAAATGTCAATGTGGCTTATGAAGTGGAAAGCCACTTGAACATGTGACATGTTTTGCGGACTGGCCCTTTAAGAGGCAGACCCTAGAAGTGGACAAACCCTTGAAGAGGTGACAAATTTAAGGAATTATGTCCTTTAAGAGGTTGACCAGGGTTGTGTACAAACCCTCGAAACAACAGCATTTTAAGTGTACTGGCCCTTTAAGAGGTGGACCTGGGAAGCTTACGGACCTTTAAAATTGGCAATACTTTAAGGTGACTGGCCTATGAAGAGGATGACCATGGAAGTGGACAGTCCTTAAAGATGCATTATTGTGTGTGGGTGGCCTTCTAAGAGACAACCCTGGGAATGGACAGACCTTTGGAAATGTCAATGTGGCTTATGAAGTGGAAAGCCACTTGAACATGTGACATGTTTTGCGGACTGGCCCTTTAAGAGGCAGACCCTAGAAGTGGACAAACCCTTGAAGAGGTGACAAATTTAGGGAATTATGTCCTTTAAGAGGTTGACCAGGGTTGTGTACAAACCCTTGAAACAACAGCATTTTAAGTGTACTGGCCCTTTAAGAGGTGGACCTGGGAAGCTTACAGACCTTTAAAATTGGCAATACTTTAAGGTGACTGGCCTATGAAGAGGATGACCATGGAAGTGGACAGTCCTTAAAGATGCATTATTGTGTGTGGGTGGCCTTCTAAGAGACAACCCTGGGATTGGACAGACCTTTGGAAATGTCAATGTGGCTTATGAAGTGGAAAGCCACTTGAACATGTGACATGTTTTGCGGACTGGCCCTTTAAGAGGCAGACCCTAGAAGTGGACAAACCCTTGAAGAGGTGACAAATTTAAGGAATTATATCCTTTAAGAGGTTGACCAGGGTTGTGTACAAACCCTCGAAACAACAGCATTTTAAGTGTACTGGCTCTTTAAGAGGTGGACCTGGGAAGCTTACAGACCTTTAAAATTGGCAATACTTTAAGGTGACTGGCCTATGAAGAGGATGACCATGGAAGTGGACAGTCCTTAAAGATGCATTATTGTGTGTGGGTGGCCTTCTAAGAGACAACCCTGGGATTGGACAGACCTTTGGAAATGTCAATGTGGCTTATGAAGTGGAAAGCCACTTGAACATGTGACATGTTTTGCGGACTGGCCCTTTAAGAGGCAGACCCTAGAAGTGGACAAACCCTTGAAGAGGTGACAAATTTAAGGAATTATATCCTTTAAGAGGTTGACCAGGGTTGTGTACAAACCCTCGAAACAACAGCATTTTAAGTGTACTGGCCCTTTAAGAGGTGGACCTGGGAAGCTTACAGACCTTTAAAATTGGCAATACTTTAAGGTGACTGGCCTATGAAGAGGATGACCATGGAAGTGGACAGTCCTTAAAGATGCATTATTGTGTGTGGGTGGCCTTCTAAGAGACAACCCTGGGAATGGACAGACCTTTGGAAATGTCAATGTGGCTTATGAAGTGGAAAGCCACTTGAACATGTGACATGTTTTGATGACTGGTTCTTTAAGAGGCAGACCCTAGAAGTGGACAAACCCTTGAAGAGGTGACAAATTTAGGGAATTATGTCCTTTAAGAGGTTGACCAGGGTTGTGTACAAACCCTCGAAACAACAGCATTTTAAGTGTACTGGCCCTTTAAGAGGTGGACCTGGGAAGCTTACAGACCTTTAAAATTGGCAATACTTTAAGGTGACTGGCCTATGAAGAGGATGACCATGGAAGTGGACAGTCCTTAAAGATGCATTATTGTGTAAGAGACAACCCTGGGAATGGACAGACCTTTGGAAATGTCAATGTGGCTTATGAAGTGGAAAGCCACTTGAACATGTGACATGTTTTGATGACTGGCCCTTTAAGAGGCAGACCCTAGAAGTGGACAAACCCTTGAAGAGGTGACAAATTTAGGGAATTATGTCCTTTAAGAGGTTGACCAGGGTTGTGTACAAACCCTTGAAACAACAGCATTTTAAGTGTACTGGCCCTTTAAGAGGTGGACCTGGGAAGCTTACAGACCTTTAAAATTGGCAATACTTTAAGGTGACTGGCCTATGAAGAGGATGACCATGGAAGTGGACAGTCCTTAAAGATGCATTATTGTGTGTGGGTTGCCTTCTAAGAGACAACCCTGGGAATGGACAGACCTTTGGAAATGTCAATGTGGCTTATGAAGTGGAAAGCCACTTGAACATGTGACATGTTTTGCGGACTGGCCCTTTAAGAGGCAGACCCTAGAAGTGGACAAACCCTTGAAGAGGTGACAAATTTAGGGAATTATGTCCTTTAAGAGGTTGACCAGGGTTGTGTACAAACCCTCGAAACAACAGCATTTTAAGTGTACTGGCCCTTTAAGAGGTGGACCTGGGAAGCTTACAGACCTTTAAAATTGGCAATACTTTAAGGTGACTGGCCTATGAAGAGGATGACCATGGAAGTGGACAGTCCTTAAAGATGCATTATTGTGTGTGGGTGGCCTTCTAAGAGACAACCCTGGGAATGGACAGACCTTTGGAAATGTCAATGTGGCTTATGAAGTGGAAAGCCACTTGAACATGTGACATGTTTTGATGACTGGCCCTTTAAGAGGCAGACCCTAGAAGTGGACAAACCCTTGAAGAGGTGACAAATTTATTGAATTATGTCCTTTAAGAGGTTGACCAGGGTTGTGTACAAACCCTCGAAACAACAGCATTTTAAGTGTACTGGCCCTTTAAGAGGTGGACCTGGGAAGCTTACAGACCTTTAAAATTGGCAATACTTTAAGGTGACTGGCCTATGAAGAGGATGACCATGGAAGTGGACAGTCCTTAAAGATGCATTATTGTGTGTGGGTGGCCTTCTAAGAGACAACCCTGGGAATGGACAGACCTTTGGAAATGTCAATGTGGCTTATGAAGTGGAAAGCCACTTGAACATGTGACATGTTTTGATGACTGGCCCTTTAAGAGGCAGACCCTAGAAGTGGACAAACCCTTGAAGAGGTGACAAATTTAGGGAATTATGTCCTTTAAGAGGTTGACCAGGGTTGTGTACAAACCCTCGAAACAACAGCATTTTAAGTGTACTGGCCCTTTAAGAGGTGGACCTGGGAAGCTTACAGACCTTTAAAATTGGCAATACTTTAAGGTGACTGGCCTATGAAGAGGATGACCATGGAAGTGGACAGTCCTTAAAGATGCATTATTGTGTGTGGGTGGCCTTCTAAGAGACAACCCTGGGAATGGACAGACCTTTGGAAATGTCAATGTGGCTTATGAAGTGGAAAGCCACTTGAACATGTGACATGTTTTGATGACTGGCCCTTTAAGAGGCAGACCCTAGAAGTGGACAAACCCTTGAAGAGGTGACAAATTTAGGGAATTATGTCCTTTAAGAGGTTGACCAGGGTTGTGTACAAACCCTTGAAACAACAGCATTTTAAGTGTACTGGCCCTTTAAGAGGTGGACCTGGGAAGCTTACAGACCTTTAAAATTGGCAATACTTTAAGGTAACTGGCCTATGAAGAGGATGACCATGGAAGTGGACAGTCCTTAAAGATGCATTATTGTGTGTGGGTGGCCTTCTAAGAGACAACCCTGGGAATGGACAGACCTTTGGAAATGTCAATGTGGCTTATGAAGTGGAAAGCCACTTGAACATGTGACATGTTTTGATGACTGGCCCTTTAAGAGGCAGACCCTAGAAGTGGACAAACCCTTGAAGAGGTGACAAATTTAGGGAATTATGTCCTTTAAGAGGTTGACCAGGGTTGAGTACAAACCCTTGAAACAACAGCATTTTAAGTGTACTGGCCCTTTAAGAGGTGGACCTGGGAAGCTTACAGACCTTTAAAATTGGCAATACTTTAAGGTGACTGGCCTATGAAGAGGATGACCATGGAAGTGGACAGTCCTTAAAGATGCATTATTGTGTGTGGGTGGCCTTCTAAGAGACAACCCTGGGAATGGACAGACCTTTGGAAATGTCAATGTGGCTTATGAAGTGGAAAGCCACTTGAACATGTGACATGTTTTGATGACTGGCCCTTTAAGAGGCAGACCCTAGAAGTGGACAAACCCTTGAAGAGGTGACAAATTTAGGGAATTATGTCCTTTAAGAGGTTGACCAGGGTTGTGTACAAACCCTTGAAACAACAGCATTTTAAGTGTACTGGCCCTTTAAGAGGTGGACCTGGGAAGCTTACAGACCTTTAAAATTGGCAATACTTTAAGGTGACTGGCCTATGAAGAGGATGACCATGGAAGTGGACAGTCCTTAAAGATGCATTATTGTGTGTGGGTGGCCTTCTAAGAGACAACCCTGGGATTGGACAGACCTTTGGAAATGTCAAAGTGGCTTATGAAGTGGAAAGCCACTTGAACATGTGACATGTTTTGCGGACTGGCCCTTTAAGAAGTAGACCCTAGAAGTGGACAAACCCTTGAAGAGGTGACAAATTTAGGGAATTATGTCCTTTAAGAGGTTGACCAGAGTTGTGTACAAAACCTCGAAACAACAGCATTTTAAGTGTACTGGCCCTTTAAGAGGTGGACCTGGGAAGCTTACAGACCTTTAAAATTGGCAATACTTTAAGGTGACTGGCCTATGAAGAGGATGACCATGGAAGTGGACAGTCCTTAAAGATGCATTATTGTGTGTGGGTGGCCTTCTAAGAGACAACCCTGGGAATGGACAGACCTTTGGAAATGTCAATGTGGCTTATGAAGTGGAAAGCCACTTGAACATGTGACATGTTTTGATGACTGGCCCTTTAAGAGGCAGACCCTAGAAGTGGACAAACCCTTGAAGAGGTGACAAATTTAGGGAATTATGTCCTTTAAGAGGTTGACCAGGGTTGTGTACAAACCCTCGAAACAACAACATTTTAAGTGTACTGGCCCTTTAAGAGGTGGACCTGGGAAGCTTACAGACCTTTAAAATTGGCAATACTTTAAGGTGACTGGCCTATGAAGAGGATGACCATGGAAGTGGACAGTCCTTAAAGATGCATTATTGTGTGTGGGTGGCCTTCTAAGAGACAACCCTGGGAATGGACAGACCTTTGGAAATGTCAATGTGGCTTATGAAGTGGAAAGCCACTTGAACATGTGACATGTTTTGATGACTGGCCCTTTAAGAGGCAGACCCTAGAAGTGGACAAACCCTTGAAGAGGTGACAAATTTAGGGAATTATGTCCTTTAAGAGGTTGACCAGGGTTGTGTACAAACCCTTGAAACAACAGCATTTTAAGTGTACTGGCCCTTTAAGAGGTGGACCTGGGAAGCTTACAGACCTTTAAAATTGGCAATACTTTAAGGTGACTGGCCTATGAAGAGGATGACCATGGAAGTGGACAGTCCTTAAAGATGCATTATTGTGTGTGGGTTGCCTTCTAAGAGACAACCCTGGGAATGGACAGACCTTTGGAAATGTCAATGTGGCTTATGAAGTGGAAAGCCACTTGAACATGTGACATGTTTTGCGGACTGGCCCTTTAAGAGGCAGACCCTAGAAGTGGACAAACCCTTGAAGAGGTGACAAATTTAGGGAATTATGTCCTTTAAGAGGTTGACCAGGGTTGTGTACAAACCCTCGAAACAACAGCATTTTAAGTGTACTGGCCCTTTAAGAGGTGGACCTGGGAAGCTTACAGACCTTTAAAATTGGCAATACTTTAAGGTGACTGGCCTATGAAGAGGATGACCATGGAAGTGGACAGTCCTTAAAGATGCATTATTGTGTGTGGGTGGCCTTCTAAGAGACAACCCTGGGATTGGACAGACCTTTGGAAATGTCAATGTGGCTTATGAAGTGGAAAGCCACTTGAACATGTGACATGTTTTGCGGACTGGCCCTTTAAGAGGCAGACCCTAGAAGTGGACAAACCCTTGAAGAGGTGACAAATTTAGGGAATTATGTCCTTTAAGAGGTTGACCAGGGTTGTGTACAAACCCTTGAAACAACAGCATTTTAAGTGTACTGGCCCTTTAAGAGGTGGACCTGGGAAGCTTACAGACCTTTAAAATTGGCAATACTTTAAGGTGACTGGCCTATGAAGAGGATGACCATGGAAGTGGACAGTCCTTAAAGATGCATTATTGTGTGTGGGTGGCCTTCTAAGAGACAACCCTGGGATTGGACAGACCTTTGGAAATGTCAATGTGGCTTATGAAGTGGAAAGCCACTTGAACATGTGACATGTTTTGCGGACTGGCCCTTTAAGAGGCAGACCCTAGAAGTGGACAAACCCTTGAAGAGGTGACAAATTTAAGGAATTATATCCTTTAAGAGGTTGACCAGGGTTGTGTACAAACCCTCGAAACAACAGCATTTTAAGTGTACTGGCTCTTTAAGAGGTGGACCTGGGAAGCTTACAGACCTTTAAAATTGGCAATACTTTAAGGTGACTGGCCTATGAAGAGGATGACCATGGAAGTGGACAGTCCTTAAAGATGCATTATTGTGTGTGGGTGGCCTTCTAAGAGACAACCCTGGGATTGGACAGACCTTTGGAAATGTCAATGTGGCTTATGAAGTGGAAAGCCACTTGAACATGTGACATGTTTTGCGGACTGGCCCTTTAAGAGGCAGACCCTAGAAGTGGACAAACCCTTGAAGAGGTGACAAATTTAAGGAATTATATCCTTTAAGAGGTTGACCAGGGTTGTGTACAAACCCTCGAAACAACAGCATTTTAAGTGTACTGGCCCTTTAAGAGGTGGACCTGGGAAGCTTACAGACCTTTAAAATTGGCAATACTTTAAGGTGACTGGCCTATGAAGAGGATGACCATGGAAGTGGACAGTCCTTAAAGATGCATTATTGTGTGTGGGTGGCCTTCTAAGAGACAACCCTGGGAATGGACAGACCTTTGGAAATGTCAATGTGGCTTATGAAGTGGAAAGCCACTTGAACATGTGACATGTTTTGATGACTGGCCCTTTAAGAGGCAGACCCTAGAAGTGGACAAACCCTTGAAGAGGTGACAAATTTAGGGAATTATGTCCTTTAAGAGGTTGACCAGGGTTGTGTACAAACCCTCGAAACAACAGCATTTTAAGTGTACTGGCCCTTTAAGAGGTGGACCTGGGAAGCTTACAGACCTTTAAAATTGGCAATACTTTAAGGTGACTGGCCTATGAAGAGGATGACCATGGAAGTGGACAGTCCTTAAAGATGCATTATTGTGTGTGGGTGGCCTTCTAAGAGACAACCCTGGGAATGGACAGACCTTTGGAAATGTCAATGTGGCTTATGAAGTGGAAAGCCACTTGAACATGTGACATGTTTTGCGGACTGGCCCTTTAAGAGGCAGACCCTAGAAGTGGACAAACCCTTGAAGAGGTGACAAATTTAAGGAATTATGTCCTTTAAGAGGTTGACCAGGGTTGTGTACAAACCCTCGAAACAACAGCATTTTAAGTGTACTGGCCCTTTAAGAGGTGGACCTGGGAAGCTTACGGACCTTTAAAATTGGCAATACTTTAAGGTGACTGGCCTATGAAGAGGATGACCATGGAAGTGGACAGTCCTTAAAGATGCATTATTGTGTGTGGGTGGCCTTCTAAGAGACAACCCTGGGAATGGACAGACCTTTGGAAATGTCAATGTGGCTTATGAAGTGGAAAGCCACTTGAACATGTGACATGTTTTGCGGACTGGCCCTTTAAGAGGCAGACCCTAGAAGTGGACAAACCCTTGAAGAGGTGACAAATTTAGGGAATTATGTCCTTTAAGAGGTTGACCAGGGTTGTGTACAAACCCTTGAAACAACAGCATTTTAAGTGTACTGGCCCTTTAAGAGGTGGACCTGGGAAGCTTACAGACCTTTAAAATTGGCAATACTTTAAGGTGACTGGCCTATGAAGAGGATGACCATGGAAGTGGACAGTCCTTAAAGATGCATTATTGTGTGTGGGTGGCCTTCTAAGAGACAACCCTGGGATTGGACAGACCTTTGGAAATGTCAATGTGGCTTATGAAGTGGAAAGCCACTTGAACATGTGACATGTTTTGCGGACTGGCCCTTTAAGAGGCAGACCCTAGAAGTGGACAAACCCTTGAAGAGGTGACAAATTTAAGGAATTATATCCTTTAAGAGGTTGACCAGGGTTGTGTACAAACCCTCGAAACAACAGCATTTTAAGTGTACTGGCTCTTTAAGAGGTGGACCTGGGAAGCTTACAGACCTTTAAAATTGGCAATACTTTAAGGTGACTGGCCTATGAAGAGGATGACCATGGAAGTGGACAGTCCTTAAAGATGCATTATTGTGTGTGGGTGGCCTTCTAAGAGACAACCCTGGGATTGGACAGACCTTTGGAAATGTCAATGTGGCTTATGAAGTGGAAAGCCACTTGAACATGTGACATGTTTTGCGGACTGGCCCTTTAAGAGGCAGACCCTAGAAGTGGACAAACCCTTGAAGAGGTGACAAATTTAAGGAATTATATCCTTTAAGAGGTTGACCAGGGTTGTGTACAAACCCTCGAAACAACAGCATTTTAAGTGTACTGGCCCTTTAAGAGGTGGACCTGGGAAGCTTACAGACCTTTAAAATTGGCAATACTTTAAGGTGACTGGCCTATGAAGAGGATGACCATGGAAGTGGACAGTCCTTAAAGATGCATTATTGTGTGTGGGTGGCCTTCTAAGAGACAACCCTGGGAATGGACAGACCTTTGGAAATGTCAATGTGGCTTATGAAGTGGAAAGCCACTTGAACATGTGACATGTTTTGATGACTGGTTCTTTAAGAGGCAGACCCTAGAAGTGGACAAACCCTTGAAGAGGTGACAAATTTAGGGAATTATGTCCTTTAAGAGGTTGACCAGGGTTGTGTACAAACCCTCGAAACAACAGCATTTTAAGTGTACTGGCCCTTTAAGAGGTGGACCTGGGAAGCTTACAGACCTTTAAAATTGGCAATACTTTAAGGTGACTGGCCTATGAAGAGGATGACCATGGAAGTGGACAGTCCTTAAAGATGCATTATTGTGTAAGAGACAACCCTGGGAATGGACAGACCTTTGGAAATGTCAATGTGGCTTATGAAGTGGAAAGCCACTTGAACATGTGACATGTTTTGATGACTGGCCCTTTAAGAGGCAGACCCTAGAAGTGGACAAACCCTTGAAGAGGTGACAAATTTAGGGAATTATGTCCTTTAAGAGGTTGACCAGGGTTGTGTACAAACCCTTGAAACAACAGCATTTTAAGTGTACTGGCCCTTTAAGAGGTGGACCTGGGAAGCTTACAGACCTTTAAAATTGGCAATACTTTAAGGTGACTGGCCTATGAAGAGGATGACCATGGAAGTGGACAGTCCTTAAAGATGCATTATTGTGTGTGGGTTGCCTTCTAAGAGACAACCCTGGGAATGGACAGACCTTTGGAAATGTCAATGTGGCTTATGAAGTGGAAAGCCACTTGAACATGTGACATGTTTTGCGGACTGGCCCTTTAAGAGGCAGACCCTAGAAGTGGACAAACCCTTGAAGAGGTGACAAATTTAGGGAATTATGTCCTTTAAGAGGTTGACCAGGGTTGTGTACAAACCCTCGAAACAACAGCATTTTAAGTGTACTGGCCCTTTAAGAGGTGGACCTGGGAAGCTTACAGACCTTTAAAATTGGCAATACTTTAAGGTGACTGGCCTATGAAGAGGATGACCATGGAAGTGGACAGTCCTTAAAGATGCATTATTGTGTGTGGGTGGCCTTCTAAGAGACAACCCTGGGAATGGACAGACCTTTGGAAATGTCAATGTGGCTTATGAAGTGGAAAGCCACTTGAACATGTGACATGTTTTGATGACTGGCCCTTTAAGAGGCAGACCCTAGAAGTGGACAAACCCTTGAAGAGGTGACAAATTTAGGGAATTATGTCCTTTAAGAGGTTGACCAGGGTTGTGTACAAACCCTCGAAACAACAGCATTTTAAGTGTACTGGCCCTTTAAGAGGTGGACCTGGGAAGCTTACAGACCTTTAAAATTGGCAATACTTTAAGGTGACTGGCCTATGAAGAGGATGACCATGGAAGTGGACAGTCCTTAAAGATGCATTATTGTGTGTGGGTGGCCTTCTAAGAGACAACCCTGGGAATGGACAGACCTTTGGAAATGTCAATGTGGCTTATGAAGTGGAAAGCCACTTGAACATGTGACATGTTTTGCGGACTGGCCCTTTAAGAGGCAGACCCTAGAAGTGGACAAACCCTTGAAGAGGTGACAAATTTAAGGAATTATGTCCTTTAAGAGGTTGACCAGGGTTGTGTACAAACCCTCGAAACAACAGCATTTTAAGTGTACTGGCCCTTTAAGAGGTGGACCTGGGAAGCTTACGGACCTTTAAAATTGGCAATACTTTAAGGTGACTGGCCTATGAAGAGGATGACCATGGAAGTGGACAGTCCTTAAAGATGCATTATTGTGTGTGGGTGGCCTTCTAAGAGACAACCCTGGGAATGGACAGACCTTTGGAAATGTCAATGTGGCTTATGAAGTGGAAAGCCACTTGAACATGTGACATGTTTTGCGGACTGGCCCTTTAAGAGGCAGACCCTAGAAGTGGACAAACCCTTGAAGAGGTGACAAATTTAGGGAATTATGTCCTTTAAGAGGTTGACCAGGGTTGTGTACAAACCCTTGAAACAACAGCATTTTAAGTGTACTGGCCCTTTAAGAGGTGGACCTGGGAAGCTTACAGACCTTTAAAATTGGCAATACTTTAAGGTGACTGGCCTATGAAGAGGATGACCATGGAAGTGGACAGTCCTTAAAGATGCATTATTGTGTGTGGGTGGCCTTCTAAGAGACAACCCTGGGATTGGACAGACCTTTGGAAATGTCAATGTGGCTTATGAAGTGGAAAGCCACTTGAACATGTGACATGTTTTGCGGACTGGCCCTTTAAGAGGCAGACCCTAGAAGTGGACAAACCCTTGAAGAGGTGACAAATTTAAGGAATTATATCCTTTAAGAGGTTGACCAGGGTTGTGTACAAACCCTCGAAACAACAGCATTTTAAGTGTACTGGCTCTTTAAGAGGTGGACCTGGGAAGCTTACAGACCTTTAAAATTGGCAATACTTTAAGGTGACTGGCCTATGAAGAGGATGACCATGGAAGTGGACAGTCCTTAAAGATGCATTATTGTGTGTGGGTGGCCTTCTAAGAGACAACCCTGGGATTGGACAGACCTTTGGAAATGTCAATGTGGCTTATGAAGTGGAAAGCCACTTGAACATGTGACATGTTTTGCGGACTGGCCCTTTAAGAGGCAGACCCTAGAAGTGGACAAACCCTTGAAGAGGTGACAAATTTAAGGAATTATATCCTTTAAGAGGTTGACCAGGGTTGTGTACAAACCCTCGAAACAACAGCATTTTAAGTGTACTGGCCCTTTAAGAGGTGGACCTGGGAAGCTTACAGACCTTTAAAATTGGCAATACTTTAAGGTGACTGGCCTATGAAGAGGATGACCATGGAAGTGGACAGTCCTTAAAGATGCATTATTGTGTGTGGGTGGCCTTCTAAGAGACAACCCTGGGAATGGACAGACCTTTGGAAATGTCAATGTGGCTTATGAAGTGGAAAGCCACTTGAACATGTGACATGTTTTGATGACTGGCCCTTTAAGAGGCAGACCCTAGAAGTGGACAAACCCTTGAAGAGGTGACAAATTTAGGGAATTATGTCCTTTAAGAGGTTGACCAGGGTTGTGTACAAACCCTCGAAACAACAGCATTTTAAGTGTACTGGCCCTTTAAGAGGTGGACCTGGGAAGCTTACAGACCTTTAAAATTGGCAATACTTTAAGGTGACTGGCCTATGAAGAGGATGACCATGGAAGTGGACAGTCCTTAAAGATGCATTATTGTGTAAGAGACAACCCTGGGAATGGACAGACCTTTGGAAATGTCAATGTGGCTTATGAAGTGGAAAGCCACTTGAACATGTGACATGTTTTGATGACTGGCCCTTTAAGAGGCAGACCCTAGAAGTGGACAAACCCTTGAAGAGGTGACAAATTTAGGGAATTATGTCCTTTAAGAGGTTGACCAGGGTTGTGTACAAACCCTTGAAACAACAGCATTTTAAGTGTACTGGCCCTTTAAGAGGTGGACCTGGGAAGCTTACAGACCTTTAAAATTGGCAATACTTTAAGGTGACTGGCCTATGAAGAGGATGACCATGGAAGTGAACAGTCCTTAAAGATGCATTATTGTGTGTGGGTTGCCTTCTAAGAGACAACCCTGGGAATGGACAGACCTTTGGAAATGTCAATGTGGCTTATGAAGTGGAAAGCCACTTGAACATGTGACATGTTTTGCGGACTGGCCCTTTAAGAGGCAGACCCTAGAAGTGGACAAACCCTTGAAGAGGTGACAAATTTAGGGAATTATGTCCTTTAAGAGGTTGACCAGGGTTGTGTACAAACCCTCGAAACAACAGCATTTTAAGTGTACTGGCCCTTTAAGAGGTGGACCTGGGAAGCTTACAGACCTTTAAAATTGGCAATACTTTAAGGTGACTGGCCTATGAAGAGGATGACCATGGAAGTGGACAGTCCTTAAAGATGCATTATTGTGTGTGGGTGGCCTTCTAAGAGACAACCCTGGGAATGGACAGACCTTTGGAAATGTCAATGTGGCTTATGAAGTGGAAAGCCACTTGAACATGTGACATGTTTTGATGACTGGCCCTTTAAGAGGCAGACCCTAGAAGTGGACAAACCCTTGAAGAGGTGACAAATTTAGGGAATTATGTCCTTTAAGAGGTTGACCAGGGTTGTGTACAAACCCTTGAAACAACAGCATTTTAAGTGTACTGGCTCTTTAAGAGGTGGACCTGGGAAGCTTACAGACCTTTAAAATTGGCAATACTTTAAGGTGACTGGCCTATGAAGAGGATGACCATGGAAGTGGACAGTCCTTAAAGATGCATTATTGTGTGTGGGTGGCCTTCTAAGAGACAACCCTGGGATTGGACAGACCTTTGGAAATGTCAATGTGGCTTATGAAGTGGAAAGCCACTTGAACATGTGACATGTTTTGCGGACTGGCCCTTTAAGAGGCAGACCCTAGAAGTGGACAAACCCTTGAAGAGGTGACAAATTTAAGGAATTATGTCCTTTAAGAGGTTGACCAGGGTTGTGTACAAACCCTCGAAACAACAGCATTTTAAGTGTACTGGCCCTTTAAGAGGTGGACCTGGGAAGCTTACGGACCTTTAAAATTGGCAATACTTTAAGGTGACTGGCCTATGAAGAGGATGACCATGGAAGTGGACAGTCCTTAAAGATGCATTATTGTGTGTGGGTGGCCTTCTAAGAGACAACCCTGGGAATGGACAGACCTTTGGAAATGTCAATGTGGCTTATGAAGTGGAAAGCCACTTGAACATGTGACATGTTTTGCGGACTGGCCCTTTAAGAGGCAGACCCTAGAAGTGGACAAACCCTTGAAGAGGTGACAAATTTAGGGAATTATGTCCTTTAAGAGGTTGACCAGGGTTGTGTACAAACCCTTGAAACAACAGCATTTTAAGTGTACTGGCCCTTTAAGAGGTGGACCTGGGAAGCTTACAGACCTTTAAAATTGGCAATACTTTAAGGTGACTGGCCTATGAAGAGGATGACCATGGAAGTGGACAGTCCTTAAAGATGCATTATTGTGTGTGGGTGGCCTTCTAAGAGACAACCCTGGGATTGGACAGACCTTTGGAAATGTCAATGTGGCTTATGAAGTGGAAAGCCACTTGAACATGTGACATGTTTTGCGGACTGGCCCTTTAAGAGGCAGACCCTAGAAGTGGACAAACCCTTGAAGAGGTGACAAATTTAAGGAATTATATCCTTTAAGAGGTTGACCAGGGTTGTGTACAAACCCTCGAAACAACAGCATTTTAAGTGTACTGGCTCTTTAAGAGGTGGACCTGGGAAGCTTACAGACCTTTAAAATTGGCAATACTTTAAGGTGACTGGCCTATGAAGAGGATGACCATGGAAGTGGACAGTCCTTAAAGATGCATTATTGTGTGTGGGTGGCCTTCTAAGAGACAACCCTGGGATTGGACAGACCTTTGGAAATGTCAATGTGGCTTATGAAGTGGAAAGCCACTTGAACATGTGACATGTTTTGCGGACTGGCCCTTTAAGAGGCAGACCCTAGAAGTGGACAAACCCTTGAAGAGGTGACAAATTTAAGGAATTATATCCTTTAAGAGGTTGACCAGGGTTGTGTACAAACCCTCGAAACAACAGCATTTTAAGTGTACTGGCCCTTTAAGAGGTGGACCTGGGAAGCTTACAGACCTTTAAAATTGGCAATACTTTAAGGTGACTGGCCTATGAAGAGGATGACCATGGAAGTGGACAGTCCTTAAAGATGCATTATTGTGTGTGGGTGGCCTTCTAAGAGACAACCCTGGGAATGGACAGACCTTTGGAAATGTCAATGTGGCTTATGAAGTGGAAAGCCACTTGAACATGTGACATGTTTTGATGACTGGCCCTTTAAGAGGCAGACCCTAGAAGTGGACAAACCCTTGAAGAGGTGACAAATTTAGGGAATTATGTCCTTTAAGAGGTTGACCAGGGTTGTGTACAAACCCTCGAAACAACAGCATTTTAAGTGTACTGGCCCTTTAAGAGGTGGACCTGGGAAGCTTACAGACCTTTAAAATTGGCAATACTTTAAGGTGACTGGCCTATGAAGAGGATGACCATGGAAGTGGACAGTCCTTAAAGATGCATTATTGTGTGTGGGTGGCCTTCTAAGAGACAACCCTGGGAATGGACAGACCTTTGGAAATGTCAATGTGGCTTATGAAGTGGAAAGCCACTTGAACATGTGACATGTTTTGATGACTGGCCCTTTAAGAGGCAGACCCTAGAAGTGGACAAACCCTTGAAGAGGTGAAAAATTTAGGGAATTATGTCCTTTAAGAGGTTGACCAGGGTTGAGTACAAACCCTTGAAACAACAGCATTTTAAGTGTACTGGCCCTTTAAGAGGTGGACCTGGGAAGCTTACAGACCTTTAAAATTGGCAATACTTTAAGGTGACTGGCCTATGAAGAGGATGACCATGGAAGTGGACAGTCCTTAAAGATGCATTATTGTGTGTGGGTGGCCTTCTAAGAGACAACCCTGGGAATGGACAGACCTTTGGAAATGTCAATGTGGCTTATGAAGTGGAAAGCCACTTGAACATGTGACATGTTTTGATGACTGGCCCTTTAAGAGGCAGACCCTAGAAGTGGACAAACCCTTGAAGAGGTGACAAATTTAGGGAATTATGTCCTTTAAGAGGTTGACCAGGGTTGTGTACAAACCCTTGAAACAACAGCATTTTAAGTGTACTGGCCCTTTAAGAGGTGGACCTGGGAAGCTTACAGACCTTTAAAATTGGCAATACTTTAAGGTGACTGGCCTATGAAGAGGATGACCATGGAAGTGGACAGTCCTTAAAGATGCATTATTGTGTGTGGGTGGCCTTCTAAGAGACAACCCTGGGAATGGACAGACCTTTGGAAATGTCAATGTGGCTTATGAAGTGGAAAGCCACTTGAACATGTGACATGTTTTGATGACTGGCCCTTTAAGAGGCAGACCCTAGAAGTGGACAAACCCTTGAAGAGGTGACAAATTTAGGGAATTATGTCCTTTAAGAGGTTGACCAGGGTTGTGTACAAACCCTTGAAACAACAGCATTTTAAGTGTACTGGCTCTTTAAGAGGTGGACCTGGGAAGCTTACAGACCTTTAAAATTGGCAATACTTTAAGGTGACTGGCCTATGAAGAGGATGACCATGGAAGTGGACAGTCCTTAAAGATGCATTATTGTGTGTGGGTGGCCTTCTAAGAGACAACCCTGGGATTGGACAGACCTTTGGAAATGTCAATGTGGCTTATGAAGTGGAAAGCCACTTGAACATGTGACATGTTTTGCGGACTGGCCCTTTAAGAGGCAGACCCTAGAAGTGGACAAACCCTTGAAGAGGTGACAAATTTAAGGAATTATGTCCTTTAAGAGGTTGACCAGGGTTGTGTACAAACCCTCGAAACAACAGCATTTTAAGTGTACTGGCCCTTTAAGAGGTGGACCTGGGAAGCTTACGGACCTTTAAAATTGGCAATACTTTAAGGTGACTGGCCTATGAAGAGGATGACCATGGAAGTGGACAGTCCTTAAAGATGCATTATTGTGTGTGGGTGGCCTTCTAAGAGACAACCCTGGGAATGGACAGACCTTTGGAAATGTCAATGTGGCTTATGAAGTGGAAAGCCACTTGAACATGTGACATGTTTTGCGGACTGGCCCTTTAAGAGGCAGACCCTAGAAGTGGACAAACCCTTGAAGAGGTGACAAATTTAGGGAATTATGTCCTTTAAGAGGTTGACCAGGGTTGTGTACAAACCCTTGAAACAACAGCATTTTAAGTGTACTGGCCCTTTAAGAGGTGGACCTGGGAAGCTTACAGACCTTTAAAATTGGCAATACTTTAAGGTGACTGGCCTATGAAGAGGATGACCATGGAAGTGGACAGTCCTTAAAGATGCATTATTGTGTGTGGGTGGCCTTCTAAGAGACAACCCTGGGATTGGACAGACCTTTGGAAATGTCAATGTGGCTTATGAAGTGGAAAGCCACTTGAACATGTGACATGTTTTGCGGACTGGCCCTTTAAGAGGCAGACCCTAGAAGTGGACAAACCCTTGAAGAGGTGACAAATTTAAGGAATTATATCCTTTAAGAGGTTGACCAGGGTTGTGTACAAACCCTCGAAACAACAGCATTTTAAGTGTACTGGCTCTTTAAGAGGTGGACCTGGGAAGCTTACAGACCTTTAAAATTGGCAATACTTTAAGGTGACTGGCCTATGAAGAGGATGACCATGGAAGTGGACAGTCCTTAAAGATGCATTATTGTGTGTGGGTGGCCTTCTAAGAGACAACCCTGGGATTGGACAGACCTTTGGAAATGTCAATGTGGCTTATGAAGTGGAAAGCCACTTGAACATGTGACATGTTTTGCGGACTGGCCCTTTAAGAGGCAGACCCTAGAAGTGGACAAACCCTTGAAGAGGTGACAAATTTAAGGAATTATATCCTTTAAGAGGTTGACCAGGGTTGTGTACAAACCCTCGAAACAACAGCATTTTAAGTGTACTGGCCCTTTAAGAGGTGGACCTGGGAAGCTTACAGACCTTTAAAATTGGCAATACTTTAAGGTGACTGGCCTATGAAGAGGATGACCATGGAAGTGGACAGTCCTTAAAGATGCATTATTGTGTGTGGGTGGCCTTCTAAGAGACAACCCTGGGAATGGACAGACCTTTGGAAATGTCAATGTGGCTTATGAAGTGGAAAGCCACTTGAACATGTGACATGTTTTGATGACTGGCCCTTTAAGAGGCAGACCCTAGAAGTGGACAAACCCTTGAAGAGGTGACAAATTTAGGGAATTATGTCCTTTAAGAGGTTGACCAGGGTTGTGTACAAACCCTTGAAACAACAGCATTTTAAGTGTACTGGCCCTTTAAGAGGTGGACCTGGGAAGCTTACAGACCTTTAAAATTGGCAATACTTTAAGGTGACTGGCCTATGAAGAGGATGACCATGGAAGTGGACAGTCCTTAAAGATGCATTATTGTGTGTGGGTGGCCTTCTAAGAGACAACCCTGGGAATGGACAGACCTTTGGAAATGTCAATGTGGCTTATGAAGTGGAAAGCCACTTGAACATGTGACATGTTTTGATGACTGGCCCTTTAAGAGGCAGACCCTAGAAGTGGACAAACCCTTGAAGAGGTGACAAATTTAGGGAATTATGTCCTTTAAGAGGTTGACCAGGGTTGTGTACAAACCCTTGAAACAACAGCATTTTAAGTGTACTGGCCCTTTAAGAGGTGGACCTGGGAAGCTTACAGACCTTTAAAATTGGCAATACTTTAAGGTGACTGGCCTATGAAGAGGATGACCATGGAAGTGGACAGTCCTTAAAGATGCATTATTGTGTGTGGGTGGCCTTCTAAGAGACAACCCTGGGAATGGACAGACCTTTGGAAATGTCAATGTGGCTTATGAAGTGGAAAGCCACTTGAACATGTGACATGTTTTGATGACTGGCCCTTTAAGAGGCAGACCCTAGATATGGACAAACCCTTGAAGAGGTGACAAATTTAGGGAATTATGTCCTTTAAGAGGTTGACCAGGGTTGAGTACAAACCCTTGAAACAACAGCATTTTAAGTGTACTGGCCCTTTAAGAGGTGGACCTGGGAAGCTTACAGACCTTTAAAATTGGCAATACTTTAAGGTGACTGGCCTATGAAGAGGATGACCATGGAAGTGGACAGTCCTTAAAGATGCATTATTGTGTGTGGGTGGCCTTCTGAGAGACAACCCTGGGAATGGACAGACCTTTGGAAATGTCAATGTGGCTTATGAAGTGGAAAGCCACTTGAACATGTGACATGTTTTGATGACTGGCCCTTTAAGAGGCAGACCCTAGAAGTGGACAAACCCTTGAAGAGGTGACACATTTAGGGAATTATGTCCTTTAAGAGGTTGACCAGGGTTGTGTACAAACCCTTGAAACAACAGCATTTTAAGTGTACTGGCCCTTTAAGAGGTGGACCTGGGAAGCTTACAGACCTTTAAAATTGGCAATACTTTAAGGTGACTGGCCTATGAAGAGGATGACCATGGAAGTGGACAGTCCTTAAAGATGCATTATTGTGTGTGGGTGGCCTTCTAAGAGACAACCCTGGGATTGGACAGACCTTTGGAAATGTCAAAGTGGCTTATGAAGTGGAAAGCCACTTGAACATGTGACATGTTTTGCGGACTGGCCCTTTAAGAAGTAGACCCTAGAAGTGGACAAACCCTTGAAGAGGTGACAAATTTAGGGAATTATGTCCTTTAAGAGGTTGACCAGAGTTGTGTACAAAACCTCGAAACAACAGCATTTTAAGTGTACTGGCCCTTTAAGAGGTGGACCTGGGAAGCTTACAGACCTTTAAAATTGGCAATACTTTAAGGTGACTGGCCTATGAAGAGGATGACCATGGAAGTGGACAGTCCTTAAAGATGCATTATTGTGTGTGGGTGGCCTTCTAAGAGACAACCCTGGGAATGGACAGACCTTTGGAAATGTCAATGTGGCTTATGAAGTGGAAAGCCACTTGAACATGTGACATGTTTTGATGACTGGCCCTTTAAGAGGCAGACCCTAGAAGTGGACAAACCCTTGAAGAGGTGACAAATTTAGGGAATTATGTCCTTTAAGAGGTTGACCAGGGTTGTGTACAAACCCTCGAAACAACAACATTTTAAGTGTACTGGCCCTTTAAGAGGTGGACCTGGGAAGCTTACAGACCTTTAAAATTGGCAATACTTTAAGGTGACTGGCCTATGAAGAGGATGACCATGGAAGTGGACAGTCCTTAAAGATGCATTATTGTGTGTGGGTGGCCTTCTAAGAGACAACCCTGGGAATGGACAGACCTTTGGAAATGTCAATGTGGCTTATGAAGTGGAAAGCCACTTGAACATGTGACATGTTTTGATGACTGGCCCTTTAAGAGGCAGACCCTAGAAGTGGACAAACCCTTGAAGAGGTGACAAATTTAGGGAATTATGTCCTTTAAGAGGTTGACCAGGGTTGAGTACAAACCCTTGAAACAACAGCATTTTAAGTGTACTGGCCCTTTAAGAGGTGGACCTGGGAAGCTTACAGACCTTTAAAATTGGCAATACTTTAAGGTGACTGGCCTATGAAGAGGATGACCATGGAAGTGGACAGTCCTTAAAGATGCATTATTGTGTGTGGGTGGCCTTCTAAGAGACAACCCTGGGAATGGACAGACCTTTGGAAATGTCAATGTGGCTTATGAAGTGGAAAGCCACTTGAACATGTGACATGTTTTGATGACTGGCCCTTTAAGAGGCAGACCCTAGAAGTGGACAAACCCTTGAAGAGGTGACAAATTTAGGGAATTATGTCCTTTAAGAGGTTGACCAGGGTTGAGTACAAACCCTTGAAACAACAGCATTTTAAGTGTACTGGCCCTTTAAGAGGTGGACCTGGGAAGCTTACAGACCTTTAAAATTGGCAATACTTTAAGGTGACTGGCCTATGAAGAGGATGACCATGGAAGTGGACAGTCCTTAAAGATGCATTATTGTGTGTGGGTGGCCTTCTAAGAGACAACCCTGGGAATGGACAGACCTTTGGAAATGTCAATGTGGCTTATGAAGTGGAAAGCCACTTGAACATGTGACATGTTTTGATGACTGGCCCTTTAAGAGGCAGACCCTAGAAGTGGACAAACCCTTGAAGAGGTGACAAATTTAGGGAATTATGTCCTTTAAGAGGTTGACCAGGGTTGTGTACAAACCCTTGAAACAACAGCATTTTAAGTGTACTGGCCCTTTAAGAGGTGGACCTGGGAAGCTTACAGACCTTTAAAATTGGCAATACTTTAAGGTGACTGGCCTATGAAGAGGATGACCATGGAAGTGGACAGTCCTTAAAGATGCATTATTGTGTGTGGGTGGCCTTCTAAGAGACAACCCTGGGAATGGACAGACCTTTGGAAATGTCAATGTGGCTTATGAAGTGGAAAGCCACTTGAACATGTGACATGTTTTGATGACTGGCCCTTTAAGAGGCAGACCCTAGAAGTGGACAAACCCTTGAAGAGGTGACAAATTTAGGGAATTATGTCCTTTAAGAGGTTGACCAGGGTTGTGTACAAACCCTTGAAACAACAGCATTTTAAGTGTACTGGCCCTTTAAGAGGTGGACCTGGGAAGCTTACAGACCTTTAAAATTGGCAATACTTTAAGGTGACTGGCCTATGAAGAGGATGACCATGGAAGTGGACAGTCCTTAAAGATGCATTATTGTGTGTGGGTGGCCTTCTAAGAGACAACCCTGGGAATGGACAGACCTTTGGAAATGTCAATGTGGCTTATGAAGTGGAAAGCCACTTGAACATGTGACATGTTTTGATGACTGGCCCTTTAAGAGGCAGACCCTAGAAGTGGACAAACCCTTGAAGAGGTGACAAATTTAGGGAATTATGTCCTTTAAGAGGTTGACCAGGGTTGAGTACAAACCCTTGAAACAACAGCATTTTAAGTGTACTGGCCCTTTAAGAGGTGGACCTGGGAAGCTTACAGACCTTTAAAATTGGCAATACTTTAAGGTGACTGGCCTATGAAGAGGATGACCATGGAAGTGGACAGTCCTTAAAGATGCATTATTGTGTGTGGGTGGCCTTCTAAGAGACAACCCTGGGAATGGACAGACCTTTGGAAATGTCAATGTGGCTTATGAAGTGGAAAGCCACTTGAACATGTGACATGTTTTGATGACTGGCCCTTTAAGAGGCAGACCCTAGAAGTGGACAAACCCTTGAAGAGGTGACAAATTTAGGGAATTATGTCCTTTAAGAGGTCGACCAGGGTTGTGTACAAACCCTTGAAACAACAGCATTTTAAGTGTACTGGCTCTTTAAGAGGTGGACCTGGGAAGCTTACAGACCTTTAAAATTGGCAATACTTTAAGGTGACTGGCCTATGAAGAGGATGACCATGGAAGTGGACAGTCCTTAAAGATGCATTATTGTGTGTGGGTGGCCTTCTAAGAGACAACCCTGGGATTGGACAGACCTTTGGAAATGTCAAAGTGGCTTATGAAGTGGAAAGCCACTTGAACATGTGACATGTTTTGCGGACTGGCCCTTTAAGAAGTAGACCCTAGAAGTGGACAAACCCTTGAAGAGGTGACAAATTTAGGGAATTATGTCCTTTAAGAGGTTGACCAGGGTTGTGTACAAACCCTCGAAACAACAACATTTTAAGTGTACTGGCCCTTTAAGAGGTGGACCTGGGAAGCTTACAGACCTTTAAAATTGGCAATACTTTAAGGTGACTGGCCTATGAAGAGGATGACCATGGAAGTGGACAGTCCTTAAAGATGCATTATTGTGTGTGGGTGGCCTTCTAAGAGACAACCCTGGGAATGGACAGACCTTTGGAAATGTCAATGTGGCTTATGAAGTGGAAAGCCACTTGAACATGTGACATGTTTTGATGACTGGCCCTTTAAGAGGCAGACTCTAGAAGTGGACAAACCCTTGAAGAGGTGACAAATTTAGGGAATTATGTCCTTTAAGAGGTTGACCAGGGTTGTGTACAAACCCTTGAAACAACAGCATTTTAAGTGTACTGGCCCTTTAAGAGGTGGACCTGGGAAGCTTACAGACCTTTAAAATTGGCAATACTTTAAGGTGACTGGCCTATGAAGAGGATGACCATGGAAGTGGACAGTCCTTAAAGATGCATTATTGTGTGTGGGTGGCCTTCTAAGAGACAACCCTGGGAATGGACAGACCTTTGGAAATGTCAATGTGGCTTATGAAGTGGAAAGCCACTTGAACATGTGACATGTTTTGATGACTGGCCCTTTAAGAGGCAGACCCTAGAAGTGGACAAACCCTTGAAGAGGTGACAAATTTAGGGAATTATGTCCTTTAAGAGGTTGACCAGGGTTGTGTACAAACCCTTGAAACAACAGCATTTTAAGTGTACTGGCTCTTTAAGAGGTGGACCTGGGAAGCTTACAGACCTTTAAAATTGGCAATACTTTAAGGTGACTGGCCTATGAAGAGGATGACCATGGAAGTGGACAGTCCTTAAAGATGCATTATTGTGTGTGGGTGGCCTTCTAAGAGACAACCCTGGGATTGGACAGACCTTTGGAAATGTCAATGTGGCTTATGAAGTGGAAAGCCACTTGAACATGTGACATGTTTTGCGGACTGGCCCTTTAAGAGGCAGACCCTAGAAGTGGACAAACCCTTGAAGAGGTGACACATTTAGGGAATTATGTCCTTTAAGAGGTTGACCAGGGTTGTGTACAAACCCTTGAAACAACAGCATTTTAAGTGTACTGGCCCTTTAAGAGGTGGACCTGGGAAGCTTACAGACCTTTAAAATTGGCAATACTTTAAGGTGACTGGCCTATGAAGAGGATGACCATGGAAGTGGACAGTCCTTAAAGATGCATTATTGTGTGTGGGTGGCCTTCTAAGAGACAACCCTGGGATTGGACAGACCTTTGGAAATGTCAAAGTGGCTTATGAAGTGGAAAGCCACTTGAACATGTGACATGTTTTGCGGACTGGCCCTTTAAGAAGTAGACCCTAGAAGTGGACAAACCCTTGAAGAGGTGACAAATTTAGGGAATTATGTCCTTTAAGAGGTTGACCAGAGTTGTGTACAAAACCTCGAAACAACAGCATTTTAAGTGTACTGGCCCTTTAAGAGGTGGACCTGGGAAGCTTACAGACCTTTAAAATTGGCAATACTTTAAGGTGACTGGCCTATGAAGAGGATGACCATGGAAGTGGACAGTCCTTAAAGATGCATTATTGTGTGTGGGTGGCCTTCTAAGAGACAACCCTGGGAATGGACAGACCTTTGGAAATGTCAATGTGGCTTATGAAGTGGAAAGCCACTTGAACATGTGACATGTTTTGATGACTGGCCCTTTAAGAGGCAGACCCTAGAAGTGGACAAACCCTTGAAGAGGTGACAAATTTAGGGAATTATGTCCTTTAAGAGGTTGACCAGGGTTGTGTACAAACCCTCGAAACAACAACATTTTAAGTGTACTGGCCCTTTAAGAGGTGGACCTGGGAAGCTTACAGACCTTTAAAATTGGCAATACTTTAAGGTGACTGGCCTATGAAGAGGATGACCATGGAAGTGGACAGTCCTTAAAGATGCATTATTGTGTGTGGGTGGCCTTCTAAGAGACAACCCTGGGAATGGACAGACCTTTGGAAATGTCAATGTGGCTTATGAAGTGGAAAGCCACTTGAACATGTGACATGTTTTGATGACTGGCCCTTTAAGAGGCAGACCCTAGAAGTGGACAAACCCTTGAAGAGGTGACAAATTTAGGGAATTATGTCCTTTAAGAGGTTGACCAGGGTTGAGTACAAACCCTTGAAACAACAGCATTTTAAGTGTACTGGCCCTTTAAGAGGTGGACCTGGGAAGCTTACAGACCTTTAAAATTGGCAATACTTTAAGGTGACTGGCCTATGAAGAGGATGACCATGGAAGTGGACAGTCCTTAAAGATGCATTATTGTGTGTGGGTGGCCTTCTAAGAGACAACCCTGGGAATGGACAGACCTTTGGAAATGTCAATGTGGCTTATGAAGTGGAAAGCCACTTGAACATGTGACATGTTTTGATGACTGGCCCTTTAAGAGGCAGACCCTAGAAGTGGACAAACCCTTGAAGAGGTGACAAATTTAGGGAATTATGTCCTTTAAGAGGTTGACCAGGGTTGAGTACAAACCCTTGAAACAACAGCATTTTAAGTGTACTGGCCCTTTAAGAGGTGGACCTGGGAAGCTTACAGACCTTTAAAATTGGCAATACTTTAAGGTGACTGGCCTATGAAGAGGATGACCATGGAAGTGGACAGTCCTTAAAGATGCATTATTGTGTGTGGGTGGCCTTCTAAGAGACAACCCTGGGAATGGACAGACCTTTGGAAATGTCAATGTGGCTTATGAAGTGGAAAGCCACTTGAACATGTGACATGTTTTGATGACTGGCCCTTTAAGAGGCAGACCCTAGAAGTGGACAAACCCTTGAAGAGGTGACAAATTTAGGGAATTATGTCCTTTAAGAGGTTGACCAGGGTTGTGTACAAACCCTTGAAACAACAGCATTTTAAGTGTACTGGCCCTTTAAGAGGTGGACCTGGGAAGCTTACAGACCTTTAAAATTGGCAATACTTTAAGGTGACTGGCCTATGAAGAGGATGACCATGGAAGTGGACAGTCCTTAAAGATGCATTATTGTGTGTGGGTGGCCTTCTAAGAGACAACCCTGGGAATGGACAGACCTTTGGAAATGTCAATGTGGCTTATGAAGTGGAAAGCCACTTGAACATGTGACATGTTTTGATGACTGGCCCTTTAAGAGGCAGACCCTAGAAGTGGACAAACCCTTGAAGAGGTGACAAATTTAGGGAATTATGTCCTTTAAGAGGTTGACCAGGGTTGTGTACAAACCCTTGAAACAACAGCATTTTAAGTGTACTGGCCCTTTAAGAGGTGGACCTGGGAAGCTTACAGACCTTTAAAATTGGCAATACTTTAAGGTGACTGGCCTATGAAGAGGATGACCATGGAAGTGGACAGTCCTTAAAGATGCATTATTGTGTGTGGGTGGCCTTCTAAGAGACAACCCTGGGAATGGACAGACCTTTGGAAATGTCAATGTGGCTTATGAAGTGGAAAGCCACTTGAACATGTGACATGTTTTGATGACTGGCCCTTTAAGAGGCAGACCCTAGAAGTGGACAAACCCTTGAAGAGGTGACAAATTTAGGGAATTATGTCCTTTAAGAGGTTGACCAGGGTTGAGTACAAACCCTTGAAACAACAGCATTTTAAGTGTACTGGCCCTTTAAGAGGTGGACCTGGGAAGCTTACAGACCTTTAAAATTGGCAATACTTTAAGGTGACTGGCCTATGAAGAGGATGACCATGGAAGTGGACAGTCCTTAAAGATGCATTATTGTGTGTGGGTGGCCTTCTAAGAGACAACCCTGGGAATGGACAGACCTTTGGAAATGTCAATGTGGCTTATGAAGTGGAAAGCCACTTGAACATGTGACATGTTTTGATGACTGGCCCTTTAAGAGGCAGACCCTAGAAGTGGACAAACCCTTGAAGAGGTGACAAATTTAGGGAATTATGTCCTTTAAGAGGTCGACCAGGGTTGTGTACAAACCCTTGAAACAACAGCATTTTAAGTGTACTGGCTCTTTAAGAGGTGGACCTGGGAAGCTTACAGACCTTTAAAATTGGCAATACTTTAAGGTGACTGGCCTATGAAGAGGATGACCATGGAAGTGGACAGTCCTTAAAGATGCATTATTGTGTGTGGGTGGCCTTCTAAGAGACAACCCTGGGATTGGACAGACCTTTGGAAATGTCAAAGTGGCTTATGAAGTGGAAAGCCACTTGAACATGTGACATGTTTTGCGGACTGGCCCTTTAAGAAGTAGACCCTAGAAGTGGACAAACCCTTGAAGAGGTGACAAATTTAGGGAATTATGTCCTTTAAGAGGTTGACCAGGGTTGTGTACAAACCCTCGAAACAACAACATTTTAAGTGTACTGGCCCTTTAAGAGGTGGACCTGGGAAGCTTACAGACCTTTAAAATTGGCAATACTTTAAGGTGACTGGCCTATGAAGAGGATGACCATGGAAGTGGACAGTCCTTAAAGATGCATTATTGTGTGTGGGTGGCCTTCTAAGAGACAACCCTGGGAATGGACAGACCTTTGGAAATGTCAATGTGGCTTATGAAGTGGAAAGCCACTTGAACATGTGACATGTTTTGATGACTGGCCCTTTAAGAGGCAGACTCTAGAAGTGGACAAACCCTTGAAGAGGTGACAAATTTAGGGAATTATGTCCTTTAAGAGGTTGACCAGGGTTGTGTACAAACCCTTGAAACAACAGCATTTTAAGTGTACTGGCCCTTTAAGAGGTGGACCTGGGAAGCTTACAGACCTTTAAAATTGGCAATACTTTAAGGTGACTGGCCTATGAAGAGGATGACCATGGAAGTGGACAGTCCTTAAAGATGCATTATTGTGTGTGGGTGGCCTTCTAAGAGACAACCCTGGGAATGGACAGACCTTTGGAAATGTCAATGTGGCTTATGAAGTGGAAAGCCACTTGAACATGTGACATGTTTTGATGACTGGCCCTTTAAGAGGCAGACCCTAGAAGTGGACAAACCCTTGAAGAGGTGACAAATTTAGGGAATTATGTCCTTTAAGAGGTTGACCAGGGTTGTGTACAAACCCTTGAAACAACAGCATTTTAAGTGTACTGGCTCTTTAAGAGGTGGACCTGGGAAGCTTACAGACCTTTAAAATTGGCAATACTTTAAGGTGACTGGCCTATGAAGAGGATGACCATGGAAGTGGACAGTCCTTAAAGATGCATTATTGTGTGTGGGTGGCCTTCTAAGAGACAACCCTGGGATTGGACAGACCTTTGGAAATGTCAATGTGGCTTATGAAGTGGAAAGCCACTTGAACATGTGACATGTTTTGCGGACTGGCCCTTTAAGAGGCAGACCCTAGAAGTGGACAAACCCTTGAAGAGGTGACACATTTAGGGAATTATGTCCTTTAAGAGGTTGACCAGGGTTGTGTACAAACCCTTGAAACAACAGCATTTTAAGTGTACTGGCCCTTTAAGAGGTGGACCTGGGAAGCTTACAGACCTTTAAAATTGGCAATACTTTAAGGTGACTGGCCTATGAAGAGGATGACCATGGAAGTGGACAGTCCTTAAAGATGCATTATTGTGTGTGGGTGGCCTTCTAAGAGACAACCCTGGGATTGGACAGACCTTTGGAAATGTCAAAGTGGCTTATGAAGTGGAAAGCCACTTGAACATGTGACATGTTTTGCGGACTGGCCCTTTAAGAAGTAGACCCTAGAAGTGGACAAACCCTTGAAGAGGTGACAAATTTAGGGAATTATGTCCTTTAAGAGGTTGACCAGAGTTGTGTACAAAACCTCGAAACAACAGCATTTTAAGTGTACTGGCCCTTTAAGAGGTGGACCTGGGAAGCTTACAGACCTTTAAAATTGGCAATACTTTAAGGTGACTGGCCTATGAAGAGGATGACCATGGAAGTGGACAGTCCTTAAAGATGCATTATTGTGTGTGGGTGGCCTTCTAAGAGACAACCCTGGGAATGGACAGACCTTTGGAAATGTCAATGTGGCTTATGAAGTGGAAAGCCACTTGAACATGTGACATGTTTTGATGACTGGCCCTTTAAGAGGCAGACCCTAGAAGTGGACAAACCCTTGAAGAGGTGACAAATTTAGGGAATTATGTCCTTTAAGAGGTTGACCAGGGTTGAGTACAAACCCTTGAAACAACAGCATTTTAAGTGTACTGGCCCTTTAAGAGGTGGACCTGGGAAGCTTACAGACCTTTAAAATTGGCAATACTTTAAGGTGACTGGCCTATGAAGAGGATGACCATGGAAGTGGACAGTCCTTAAAGATGCATTATTGTGTGTGGGTGGCCTTCTAAGAGACAACCCTGGGAATGGACAGACCTTTGGAAATGTCAATGTGGCTTATGAAGTGGAAAGCCACTTGAACATGTGACATGTTTTGATGACTGGCCCTTTAAGAGGCAGACCCTAGAAGTGGACAAACCCTTGAAGAGGTGACAAATTTAGGGAATTATGTCCTTTAAGAGGTTGACCAGGGTTGTGTACAAACCCTTGAAACAACAGCATTTTAAGTGTACTGGCCCTTTAAGAGGTGGACCTGGGAAGCTTACAGACCTTTAAAATTGGCAATACTTTAAGGTGACTGGCCTATGAAGAGGATGACCATGGAAGTGGACAGTCCTTAAAGATGCATTATTGTGTGTGGGTGGCCTTCTAAGAGACAACCCTGGGAATGGACAGACCTTTGGAAATGTCAATGTGGCTTATGAAGTGGAAAGCCACTTGAACATGTGACATGTTTTGATGACTGGCCCTTTAAGAGGCAGACCCTAGAAGTGGACAAACCCTTGAAGAGGTGACAAATTTAGGGAATTATGTCCTTTAAGAGGTTGACCAGGGTTGTGTACAAACCCTTGAAACAACAGCATTTTAAGTGTACTGGCCCTTTAAGAGGTGGACCTGGGAAGCTTACAGACCTTTAAAATTGGCAATACTTTAAGGTGACTGGCCTATGAAGAGGATGACCATGGAAGTGGACAGTCCTTAAAGATGCATTATTGTGTGTGGGTGGCCTTCTAAGAGACAACCCTGGGAATGGACAGACCTTTGGAAATGTCAATGTGGCTTATGAAGTGGAAAGCCACTTGAACATGTGACATGTTTTGATGACTGGCCCTTTAAGAGGCAGACCCTAGAAGTGGACAAACCCTTGAAGAGGTGACAAATTTAGGGAATTATGTCCTTTAAGAGGTTGACCAGGGTTGAGTACAAACCCTTGAAACAACAGCATTTTAAGTGTACTGGCCCTTTAAGAGGTGGACCTGGGAAGCTTACAGACCTTTAAAATTGGCAATACTTTAAGGTGACTGGCCTATGAAGAGGATGACCATGGAAGTGGACAGTCCTTAAAGATGCATTATTGTGTGTGGGTGGCCTTCTAAGAGACAACCCTGGGAATGGACAGACCTTTGGAAATGTCAATGTGGCTTATGAAGTGGAAAGCCACTTGAACATGTGACATGTTTTGATGACTGGCCCTTTAAGAGGCAGACCCTAGAAGTGGACAAACCCTTGAAGAGGTGACAAATTTAGGGAATTATGTCCTTTAAGAGGTCGACCAGGGTTGTGTACAAACCCTTGAAACAACAGCATTTTAAGTGTACTGGCTCTTTAAGAGGTGGACCTGGGAAGCTTACAGACCTTTAAAATTGGCAATACTTTAAGGTGACTGGCCTATGAAGAGGATGACCATGGAAGTGGACAGTCCTTAAAGATGCATTATTGTGTGTGGGTGGCCTTCTAAGAGACAACCCTGGGATTGGACAGACCTTTGGAAATGTCAAAGTGGCTTATGAAGTGGAAAGCCACTTGAACATGTGACATGTTTTGCGGACTGGCCCTTTAAGAAGTAGACCCTAGAAGTGGACAAACCCTTGAAGAGGTGACAAATTTAGGGAATTATGTCCTTTAAGAGGTTGACCAGGGTTGTGTACAAACCCTCGAAACAACAACATTTTAAGTGTACTGGCCCTTTAAGAGGTGGACCTGGGAAGCTTACAGACCTTTAAAATTGGCAATACTTTAAGGTGACTGGCCTATGAAGAGGATGACCATGGAAGTGGACAGTCCTTAAAGATGCATTATTGTGTGTGGGTGGCCTTCTAAGAGACAACCCTGGGAATGGACAGACCTTTGGAAATGTCAATGTGGCTTATGAAGTGGAAAGCCACTTGAACATGTGACATGTTTTGATGACTGGCCCTTTAAGAGGCAGACTCTAGAAGTGGACAAACCCTTGAAGAGGTGACAAATTTAGGGAATTATGTCCTTTAAGAGGTTGACCAGGGTTGTGTACAAACCCTTGAAACAACAGCATTTTAAGTGTACTGGCCCTTTAAGAGGTGGACCTGGGAAGCTTACAGACCTTTAAAATTGGCAATACTTTAAGGTGACTGGCCTATGAAGAGGATGACCATGGAAGTGGACAGTCCTTAAAGATGCATTATTGTGTGTGGGTGGCCTTCTAAGAGACAACCCTGGGAATGGACAGACCTTTGGAAATGTCAATGTGGCTTATGAAGTGGAAAGCCACTTGAACATGTGACATGTTTTGATGACTGGCCCTTTAAGAGGCAGACCCTAGAAGTGGACAAACCATTGAAGAGGTGACAAATTTAGGGAATTATGTCCTTTAAGAGGTTGACCAGGGTTGTGTACAAACCCTTGAAACAACAGCATTTTAAGTGTACTGGCTCTTTAAGAGGTGGACCTGGGAAGCTTACAGACCTTTAAAATTGGCAATACTTTAAGGTGACTGGCCTATGAAGAGGATGACCATGGAAGTGGACAGTCCTTAAAGATGCATTATTGTGTGTGGGTGGCCTTCTAAGAGACAACCCTGGGATTGGACAGACCTTTGGAAATGTCAATGTGGCTTATGAAGTGGAAAGCCACTTGAACATGTGACATGTTTTGCGGACTGGCCCTTTAAGAGGCAGACCCTAGAAGTGGACAAACCCTTGAAGAGGTGACACATTTAGGGAATTATGTCCTTTAAGAGGTTGACCAGGGTTGTGTACAAACCCTTGAAACAACAGCATTTTAAGTGTACTGGCCCTTTAAGAGGTGGACCTGGGAAGCTTACAGACCTTTAAAATTGGCAATACTTTAAGGTGACTGGCCTATGAAGAGGATGACCATGGAAGTGGACAGTCCTTAAAGATGCATTATTGTGTGTGGGTGGCCTTCTAAGAGACAACCCTGGGATTGGACAGACCTTTGGAAATGTCAAAGTGGCTTATGAAGTGGAAAGCCACTTGAACATGTGACATGTTTTGCGGACTGGCCCTTTAAGAAGTAGACCCTAGAAGTGGACAAACCCTTGAAGAGGTGACAAATTTAGGGAATTATGTCCTTTAAGAGGTTGACCAGAGTTGTGTACAAAACCTCGAAACAACAGCATTTTAAGTGTACTGGCCCTTTAAGAGGTGGACCTGGGAAGCTTACAGACCTTTAAAATTGGCAATACTTTAAGGTGACTGGCCTATGAAGAGGATGACCATGGAAGTGGACAGTCCTTAAAGATGCATTATTGTGTGTGGGTGGCCTTCTAAGAGACAACCCTGGGAATGGACAGACCTTTGGAAATGTCAATGTGGCTTATGAAGTGGAAAGCCACTTGAACATGTGACATGTTTTGATGACTGGCCCTTTAAGAGGCAGACCCTAGAAGTGGACAAACCCTTGAAGAGGTGACAAATTTAGGGAATTATGTCCTTTAAGAGGTTGACCAGGGTTGTGTACAAACCCTCGAAACAACAACATTTTAAGTGTACTGGCCCTTTAAGAGGTGGACCTGGGAAGCTTACAGACCTTTAAAATTGGCAATACTTTAAGGTGACTGGCCTATGAAGAGGATGACCATGGAAGTGGACAGTCCTTAAAGATGCATTATTGTGTGTGGGTGGCCTTCTAAGAGACAACCCTGGGAATGGACAGACCTTTGGAAATGTCAATGTGGCTTATGAAGTGGAAAGCCACTTGAACATGTGACATGTTTTGATGACTGGCCCTTTAAGAGGCAGACCCTAGAAGTGGACAAACCCTTGAAGAGGTGACAAATTTAGGGAATTATGTCCTTTAAGAGGTTGACCAGGGTTGTGTACAAACCCTTGAAACAACAGCATTTTAAGTGTACTGGCCCTTTAAGAGGTGGACCTGGGAAGCTTACAGACCTTTAAAATTGGCAATACTTTAAGGTGACTGGCCTATGAAGAGGATGACCATGGAAGTGGACAGTCCTTAAAGATGCATTATTGTGTGTGGGTGGCCTTCTAAGAGACAACCCTGGGAATGGACAGACCTTTGGAAATGTCAATGTGGCTTATGAAGTGGAAAGCCACTTGAACATGTGACATGTTTTGATGACTGGCCCTTTAAGAGGCAGACCCTAGAAGTGGACAAACCCTTGAAGAGGTGACAAATTTAGGGAATTATGTCCTTTAAGAGGTTGACCAGGGTTGAGTACAAACCCTTGAAACAACAGCATTTTAAGTGTACTGGCCCTTTAAGAGGTGGACCTGGGAAGCTTACAGACCTTTAAAATTGGCAATACTTTAAGGTGACTGGCCTATGAAGAGGATGACCATGGAAGTGGACAGTCCTTAAAGATGCATTATTGTGTGTGGGTGGCCTTCTAAGAGACAACCCTGGGAATGGACAGACCTTTGGAAATGTCAATGTGGCTTATGAAGTGGAAAGCCACTTGAACATGTGACATGTTTTGATGACTGGCCCTTTAAGAGGCAGACCCTAGAAGTGGACAAACCCTTGAAGAGGTGACAAATTTAGGGAATTATGTCCTTTAAGAGGTCGACCAGGGTTGTGTACAAACCCTTGAAACAACAGCATTTTAAGTGTACTGGCTCTTTAAGAGGTGGACCTGGGAAGCTTACAGACCTTTAAAATTGGCAATACTTTAAGGTGACTGGCCTATGAAGAGGATGACCATGGAAGTGGACAGTCCTTAAAGATGCATTATTGTGTGTGGGTGGCCTTCTAAGAGACAACCCTGGGATTGGACAGACCTTTGGAAATGTCAAAGTGGCTTATGAAGTGGAAAGCCACTTGAACATGTGACATGTTTTGCGGACTGGCCCTTTAAGAAGTAGACCCTAGAAGTGGACAAACCCTTGAAGAGGTGACAAATTTAGGGAATTATGTCCTTTAAGAGGTTGACCAGGGTTGTGTACAAACCCTCGAAACAACAACATTTTAAGTGTACTGGCCCTTTAAGAGGTGGACCTGGGAAGCTTACAGACCTTTAAAATTGGCAATACTTTAAGGTGACTGGCCTATGAAGAGGATGACCATGGAAGTGGACAGTCCTTAAAGATGCATTATTGTGTGTGGGTGGCCTTCTAAGAGACAACCCTGGGAATGGACAGACCTTTGGAAATGTCAATGTGGCTTATGAAGTGGAAAGCCACTTGAACATGTGACATGTTTTGATGACTGGCCCTTTAAGAGGCAGACCCTAGAAGTGGACAAACCCTTGAAGAGGTGACAAATTTAGGGAATTATGTCCTTTAAGAGGTTGACCAGGGTTGTGTACAAACCCTTGAAACAACAGCATTTTAAGTGTACTGGCTCTTTAAGAGGTGGACCTGGGAAGCTTACAGACCTTTAAAATTGGCAATACTTTAAGGTGACTGGCCTATGAAGAGGATGACCATGGAAGTGGACAGTCCTTAAAGATGCATTATTGTGTGTGGGTGGCCTTCTAAGAGACAACCCTGGGATTGGACAGACCTTTGGAAATGTCAATGTGGCTTATGAAGTGGAAAGCCACTTGAACATGTGACATGTTTTGCGGACTGGCCCTTTAAGAGGCAGACCCTAGAAGTGGACAAACCCTTGAAGAGGTGACAAATTTAAGGAATTATGTCCTTTAAGAGGTTGACCAGGGTTGTGTACAAACCCTCGAAACAACAGCATTTTAAGTGTACTGGCCCTTTAAGAGGTGGACCTGGGAAGCTTACAGACCTTTAAAATTGGCAATACTTTAAGGTGACTGGCCTATGAAGAGGATGACCATGGAAGTGGACAGTCCTTAAAGATGCATTATTGTGTGTGGGTGGCCTTCTAAGAGACAACCCTGGGATTGGACAGACCTTTGGAAATGTCAATGTGGCTTATGAAGTGGAAAGCCACTTGAACATGTGACATGTTTTGCGGACTGGCCCTTTAAGAGGCAGACCCTAGAAGTGGACAAACCCTTGAAGAGGTGACAAATTTAAGGAATTATATCCTTTAAGGGGTTGACCAGGGTTGTGTACAAACCCTCGAAACAAAAGCATTTTAAGTGTACTGGCTCTTTAAGAGGTGGACCTGGGAAGCTTACAGACCTTTAAAATTGGCAATACTTTAAGGTGACTGGCCTATGAAGAGGATGACCATGGAAGTGGACAGTCCTTAAAGATGCATTATTGTGTGTGGGTGGCCTTCTAAGAGACAACCCTGGGATTGGACAGACCTTTGGAAATGTCAATGTGGCTTATGAAGTGGAAAGCCACTTGAACATGTGACATGTTTTGCGGACTGGCCCTTTAAGAGGCAGACCCTAGAAGTGGACAAACCCTTGAAGAGGTGACAAATTTAAGGAATTATATCCTTTAAGAGGTTGACCAGGGTTGTGTACAAACCCTCGAAACAACAGCATTTTAAGTGTACTGGCCCTTTAAGAGGTGGACCTGGGAAGCTTACAGACCTTTAAAATTGGCAATACTTTAAGGTGACTGGCCTATGAAGAAGATGACCATGGAAGTGGACAGTCCTTAAAGATGCATTATTGTGTGTGGGTGGCCTTCTAAGAGACAACCCTGGGATTGGACAGACCTTTGGAAATGTCAAAGTGGCTTATGAAGTGGAAAGCCACTTGAACATGTGACATGTTTTGCGGACTGGCCCTTTAAGAAGTAGACCCTAGAAGTGGACAAACCCTTGAAGAGGTGACAAATTTAGGGAATTATGTCCTTTAAGAGGTTGACCAGGGTTGTGTACAAACCCTCGAAACAAAAACATTTTAAGTGTACTGGCCCTTTAAGAGGTGGACCTGGGAAGCTTACAGACCTTTAAAATTGGCAATACTTTAAGGTGACTGGCCTATGAAGAGGATGACCATGGAAGTGGACAGTCCTTAAAGATGCATTATTGTGTGTGGGTGGCCTTCTAAGAGACAACCCTGGGAATGGACAGACCTTTGGAAATGTCAATGTGGCTTATGAAGTGGAAAGCCACTTGAACATGTGACATGTTTTGATGACTGGCCCTTTAAGAGGCAGACCCTAGAAGTGGACAAACCCTTGAAGAGGTGACAAATTTAGGGAATTATGTCCTTTAAGAGGTTGACCAGGGTTGTGTACAAACCCTTGAAACAACAGCATTTTAAGTGTACTGGCCCTTTAAGAGGTGGACCTGGGAAGCTTACAGACCTTTAAAATTGGCAATACTTTAAGGTGACTGGCCTATGAAGAGGATGACCATGGAAGTGGACAGTCCTTAAAGATGCATTATTGTGTGTGGGTGGCCTTCTAAGAGACAACCCTGGGAATGGACAGACCTTTGGAAATGTCAATGTGGCTTATGAAGTGGAAAGCCACTTGAACATGTGACATGTTTTGATGACTGGCCCTTTAAGAGGCAGACCCTAGAAGTGGACAAACCCTTGAAGAGGTGACAAATTTAGGGAATTATGTCCTTTAAGAGTTTGACCAGGGTTGTGTACAAACCCTTGAAACAACAGCATTTTAAGTGTACTGGCTCTTTAAGAGGTGGACCTGGGAAGCTTACAGACCTTTAAAATTGGCAATACTTTAAGGTGACTGGCCTATGAAGAGGATGACCATGGAAGTGGACAGTCCTTAAAGATGCATTATTGTGTGTGGGTGGCCTTCTAAGAGACAACCCTGGGATTGGACAGACCTTTGGAAATGTCAATGTGGCTTATGAAGTGGAAAGCCACTTGAACATGTGACATGTTTTGCGGACTGGCCCTTTAAGAGGCAGACCCTAGAAGTGGACAAACCCTTGAAGAGGTGACAAATTTAAGGAATTATGTCCTTTAAGAGGTTGACCAGGGTTGTGTACAAACCCTCGAAACAACAGCATTTTAAGTGTACTGGCCCTTTAAGAGGTGGACCTGGGAAGCTTACAGACCTTTAAAATTGGCAATACTTTAAGGTGACTGGCCTATGAAGAGGATGACCATGGAAGTGGACAGTCCTTAAAGATGCATTATTGTGTGTGGGTGGCCTTCTAAGAGACAACCCTGGGATTGGACAGACCTTTGGAAATGTCAATGTGGCTTATGAAGTGGAAAGCCACTTGAACATGTGACATGTTTTGCGGACTGGCCCTTTAAGAGGCAGACCCTAGAAGTGGACAAACCCTTGAAGAGGTGACAAATTTAAGGAATTATATCCTTTAAGGGGTTGACCAGGGTTGTGTACAAACCCTCGAAACAAAAGCATTTTAAGTGTACTGGCTCTTTAAGAGGTGGACCTGGGAAGCTTACAGACCTTTAAAATTGGCAATACTTTAAGGTGACTGGCCTATGAAGAGGATGACCATGGAAGTGGACAGTCCTTAAAGATGCATTATTGTGTGTGGGTGGCCTTCTAAGAGACAACCCTGGGATTGGACAGACCTTTGGAAATGTCAATGTGGCTTATGAAGTGGAAAGCCACTTGAACATGTGACATGTTTTGCGGACTGGCCCTTTAAGAGGCAGACCCTAGAAGTGGACAAACCCTTGAAGAGGTGACAAATTTAAGGAATTATATCCTTTAAGAGGTTGACCAGGGTTGTGTACAAACCCTCGAAACAACAGCATTTTAAGTGTACTGGCCCTTTAAGAGGTGGACCTGGGAAGCTTACAGACCTTTAAAATTGGCAATACTTTAAGGTGACTGGCCTATGAAGAAGATGACCATGGAAGTGGACAGTCCTTAAAGATGCATTATTGTGTGTGGGTGGCCTTCTAAGAGACAACCCTGGGAATGGACAGACCTTTGGAAATGTCAATGTGGCTTATGAAGTGGAAAGCCACTTGAACATGTGACATGTTTTGATGACTGGCCCTTTAAGAGGCAGACCCTAGAAGTGGACAAACCCTTGAAGAGGTGACAAATTTAGGGAATTATGTCCTTTAAGAGGTTGACCAGGGTTGTGTACAAACCCTCGAAACAACAGCATTTTAAGTGTACTGGCCCTTTAAGAGGTGGACCTGGGAAGCTTACAGACCTTTAAAATTGGCAATACTTTAAGGTGACTGGCCTATGAAGAGGATGACCATGGAAGTGGACAGTCCTTAAAGATGCATTATTGTGTGTGGGTGGCCTTCTAAGAGACAACCCTGGGAATGGACAGACCTTTGGAAATGTCAATGTGGCTTATGAAGTGGAAAGCCACTTGAACATGTGACATGTTTTGATGACTGGCCCTTTAAGAGGCAGACCCTAGAAGTGGACAAACCCTTGAAGAGGTGACAAATTTAGGGAATTATGTCCTTTAAGAGGTTGACCAGGGTTGTGTACAAACCCTTGAAACAACAGCATTTTAAGTGTACTGGCCCTTTAAGAGGTGGACCTGGGAAGCTTACAGACCTTTAAAATTGGCAATACTTTAAGGTGACTGGCCTATGAAGAGGATGACCATGGAAGTGGACAGTCCTTAAAGATGCATTATTGTGTGTGGGTGGCCTTCTAAGAGACAACCCTGGGAATGGACAGACCTTTGGAAATGTCAATGTGGCTTATGAAGTGGAAAGCCACTTGAACATGTGACATGTTTTGATGACTGGCCCTTTAAGAGGCAGACCCTAGAAGTGGACAAACCCTTGAAGAGGTGACAAATTTAGGGAATTATGTCCTTTAAGAGGTTGACCAGGGTTGAGTACAAACCCTTGAAACAACAGCATTTTAAGTGTACTGGCCCTTTAAGAGGTGGACCTGGGAAGCTTACAGACCTTTAAAATTGGCAATACTTTAAGGTGACTGGCCTATGAAGAGGATGACCATGGAAGTGGACAGTCCTTAAAGATGCATTATTGTGTGTGGGTGGCCTTCTAAGAGACAACCCTGGGAATGGACAGACCTTTGGAAATGTCAATGTGGCTTATGAAGTGGAAAGCCACTTGAACATGTGACATGTTTTGATGACTGGCCCTTTAAGAGGCAGACCCTAGAAGTGGACAAACCCTTGAAGAGGTGACAAATTTAGGGAATTATGTCCTTTAAGAGGTTGACCAGGGTTGTGTACAAACCCTTGAAACAACAGCATTTTAAGTGTACTGGCTCTTTAAGAGGTGGACCTGGGAAGCTTACAGACCTTTAAAATTGGCAATACTTTAAGGTGACTGGCCTATGAAGAGGATGACCATGGAAGTGGACAGTCCTTAAAGATGCATTATTGTGTGTGGGTGGCCTTCTAAGAGACAACCCTGGGATTGGACAGACCTTTGGAAATGTCAAAGTGGCTTATGAAGTGGAAAGCCACTTGAACATGTGACATGTTTTGCGGACTGGCCCTTTAAGAAGTAGACCCTAGAAGTGGACAAACCCTTGAAGAGGTGACAAATTTAGGGAATTATGTCCTTTAAGAGGTTGACCAGAGTTGTGTACAAACCCTCGAAACAACAGCATTTTAAGTGTACTGGCCCTTTAAGAGGTGGACCTGGGAAGCTTACAGACCTTTAAAATTGGCAATACTTTAAGGTGACTGGCCTATGAAGAGGATGACCATGGAAGTGGACAGTCCTTAAAGATGCATTATTGTGTGTGGGTGGCCTTCTAAGAGACAACCCTGGGAATGGACAGACCTTTGGAAATGTCAATGTGGCTTATGAAGTGGAAAGCCACTTGAACATGTGACATGTTTTGATGACTGGCCCTTTAAGAGGCAGACCCTAGAAGTGGACAAACCCTTGAAGAGGTGACAAATTTAGGGAATTATGTCCTTTAAGAGGTTGACCAGGGTTGTGTACAAACCCTCGAAACAACAACATTTTAAGTGTACTGGCCCTTTAAGAGGTGGACCTGGGAAGCTTACAGACCTTTAAAATTGGCAATACTTTAAGGTGACTGGCCTATGAAGAGGATGACCATGGAAGTGGACAGTCCTTAAAGATGCATTATTGTGTGTGGGTGGCCTTCTAAGAGACAACCCTGGGAATGGACAGACCTTTGGAAATGTCAATGTGGCTTATGAAGTGGAAAGCCACTTGAACATGTGACATGTTTTGCGGACTGGCCCTTTAAGAGGCAGACCCTAGAAGTGGACAAACCCTTGAAGAGGTGACAAATTTAGGGAATTATGTCCTTTAAGAGGTTGACCAGGGTTGTGTACAAACCCTCGAAACAACAGCATTTTAAGTGTACTGGCCCTTTAAGAGGTGGACCTGGGAAGCTTACAGACCTTTAAAATTGGCAATACTTTAAGGTGACTGGCCTATGAAGAGGATGACCATGGAAGTGGACAGTCCTTAAAGATGCATTATTGTGTGTGGGTGGCCTTCTAAGAGACAACCCTGGGAATGGACAGACCTTTGGAAATGTCAATGTGGCTTATGAAGTGGAAAGCCACTTGAACATGTGACATGTTTTGATGACTGGCCCTTTAAGAGGCAGACCCTAGAAGTGGACAAACCCTTGAAGAGGTGACAAATTTAGGGAATTATGTCCTTTAAGAGGTTGACCAGGGTTGTGTACAAACCCTTGAAACAACAGCATTTTAAGTGTACTGGCTCTTTAAGAGGTGGACCTGGGAAGCTTACAGACCTTTAAAATTGGCAATACTTTAAGGTGACTGGCCTATGAAGAGGATGACCATGGAAGTGGACAGTCCTTAAAGATGCATTATTGTGTGTGGGTGGCCTTCTAAGAGACAACCCTGGGATTGGACAGACCTTTGGAAATGTCAATGTGGCTTATGAAGTGGAAAGCCACTTGAACATGTGACATGTTTTGCGGACTGGCCCTTTAAGAGGCAGACCCTAGAAGTGGACAAACCCTTGAAGAGGTGACAAATTTAAGGAATTATGTCCTTTAAGAGGTTGACCAGGGTTGTGTACAAACCCTCGAAACAACAGCATTTTAAGTGTACTGGCCCTTTAAGAGGTGGACCTGGGAAGCTTACAGACCTTTAAAATTGGCAATACTTTAAGGTGACTGGCCTATGAAGAGGATGACCATGGAAGTGGACAGTCCTTAAAGATGCATTATTGTGTGTGGGTGGCCTTCTAAGAGACAACCCTGGGAATGGACAGACCTTTGGAAATGTCAATGTGGCTTATGAAGTGGAAAGCCACTTGAACATGTGACATGTTTTGATGACTGGCCCTTTAAGAGGCAGACCCTAGAAGTGGACAAACCCTTGAAGAGGTGACAAATTTAGGGAATTATGTCCTTTAAGAGGTTGACCAGGGTTGTGTACAAACCCTCGAAACAACAGCATTTTAAGTGTACTGGCCCTTTAAGAGGTGGACCTGGGAAGCTTACAGACCTTTAAAATTGGCAATACTTTAAGGTGACTGGCCTATGAAGAGGATGACCATGGAAGTGGACAGTCCTTAAAGATGCATTATTGTGTGTGGGTGGCCTTCTAAGAGACAACCCTGGGAATGGACAGACCTTTGGAAATGTCAATGTGGCTTATGAAGTGGAAAGCCACTTGAACATGTGACATGTTTTGATGACTGGCCCTTTAAGAGGCAGACCCTAGAAGTGGACAAACCCTTGAAGAGGTGACAAATTTAGGGAATTATGTCCTTTAAGAGGTTGACCAGGGTTGTGTACAAACCCTTGAAACAACAGCATTTTAAGTGTACTGGCCCTTTAAGAGGTGGACCTGGGAAGCTTACAGACCTTTAAAATTGGCAATACTTTAAGGTGACTGGCCTATGAAGAGGATGACCATGGAAGTGGACAGTCCTTAAAGATGCATTATTGTGTGTGGGTGGCCTTCTAAGAGACAACCCTGGGAATGGACAGACCTTTGGAAATGTCAATGTGGCTTATGAAGTGGAAAGCCACTTGAACATGTGACATGTTTTGATGACTGGCCCTTTAAGAGGCAGACCCTAGAAGTGGACAAACCCTTGAAGAGGTGACAAATTTAGGGAATTATGTCCTTTAAGAGGTTGACCAGGGTTGTGTACAAACCCTTGAAACAACAGCATTTTAAGTGTACTGGCCCTTTAAGAGGTGGACCTGGGAAGCTTACAGACCTTTAAAATTGGCAATACTTTAAGGTGACTGGCCTATGAAGAGGATGACCATGGAAGTGGACAGTCCTTAAAGATGCATTATTGTGTGTGGGTGGCCTTCTAAGAGACAACCCTGGGAATGGACAGACCTTTGGAAATGTCAATGTGGCTTATGAAGTGGAAAGCCACTTGAACATGTGACATGTTTTGATGACTGGCCCTTTAAGAGGCAGACCCTAGAAGTGGACAAACCCTTGAAGAGGTGACAAATTTAGGGAATTATGTCCTTTAAGAGGTTGACCAGGGTTGAGTACAAACCCTTGAAACAACAGCATTTTAAGTGTACTGGCCCTTTAAGAGGTGGACCTGGGAAGCTTACAGACCTTTAAAATTGGCAATACTTTAAGGTGACTGGCCTATGAAGAGGATGACCATGGAAGTGGACAGTCCTTAAAGATGCATTATTGTGTGTGGGTGGCCTTCTAAGAGACAACCCTGGGAATGGACAGACCTTTGGAAATGTCAATGTGGCTTATGAAGTGGAAAGCCACTTGAACATGTGACATGTTTTGATGACTGGCCCTTTAAGAGGCAGACCCTAGAAGTGGACAAACCCTTGAAGAGGTGACAAATTTAGGGAATTATGTCCTTTAAGAGGTTGACCAGGGTTGTGTACAAACCCTTGAAACAACAGCATTTTAAGTGTACTGGCTCTTTAAGAGGTGGACCTGGGAAGCTTACAGACCTTTAAAATTGGCAATACTTTAAGGTGACTGGCCTATGAAGAGGATGACCATGGAAGTGGACAGTCCTTAAAGATGCATTATTGTGTGTGGGTGGCCTTCTAAGAGACAACCCTGGGATTGGACAGACCTTTGGAAATGTCAAAGTGGCTTATGAAGTGGAAAGCCACTTGAACATGTGACATGTTTTGCGGACTGGCCCTTTAAGAAGTAGACCCTAGAAGTGGACAAACCCTTGAAGAGGTGACAAATTTAGGGAATTATGTCCTTTAAGAGGTTGACCAGAGTTGTGTACAAACCCTCGAAACAACAGCATTTTAAGTGTACTGGCCCTTTAAGAGGTGGACCTGGGAAGCTTACAGACCTTTAAAATTGGCAATACTTTAAGGTGACTGGCCTATGAAGAGGATGACCATGGAAGTGGACAGTCCTTAAAGATGCATTATTGTGTGTGGGTGGCCTTCTAAGAGACAACCCTGGGAATGGACAGACCTTTGGAAATGTCAATGTGGCTTATGAAGTGGAAAGCCACTTGAACATGTGACATGTTTTGATGACTGGCCCTTTAAGAGGCAGACCCTAGAAGTGGACAAACCCTTGAAGAGGTGACAAATTTAGGGAATTATGTCCTTTAAGAGGTTGACCAGGGTTGTGTACAAACCCTCGAAACAACAACATTTTAAGTGTACTGGCCCTTTAAGAGGTGGACCTGGGAAGCTTACAGACCTTTAAAATTGGCAATACTTTAAGGTGACTGGCCTATGAAGAGGATGACCATGGAAGTGGACAGTCCTTAAAGATGCATTATTGTGTGTGGGTGGCCTTCTAAGAGACAACCCTGGGAATGGACAGACCTTTGGAAATGTCAATGTGGCTTATGAAGTGGAAAGCCACTTGAACATGTGACATGTTTTGCGGACTGGCCCTTTAAGAGGCAGACCCTAGAAGTGGACAAACCCTTGAAGAGGTGACAAATTTAGGGAATTATGTCCTTTAAGAGGTTGACCAGGGTTGTGTACAAACCCTCGAAACAACAGCATTTTAAGTGTACTGGCCCTTTAAGAGGTGGACCTGGGAAGCTTACAGACCTTTAAAATTGGCAATACTTTAAGGTGACTGGCCTATGAAGAGGATGACCATGGAAGTGGACAGTCCTTAAAGATGCATTATTGTGTGTGGGTGGCCTTCTAAGAGACAACCCTGGGAATGGACAGACCTTTGGAAATGTCAATGTGGCTTATGAAGTGGAAAGCCACTTGAACATGTGACATGTTTTGATGACTGGCCCTTTAAGAGGCAGACCCTAGAAGTGGACAAACCCTTGAAGAGGTGACAAATTTAGGGAATTATGTCCTTTAAGAGGTTGACCAGGGTTGTGTACAAACCCTTGAAACAACAGCATTTTAAGTGTACTGGCTCTTTAAGAGGTGGACCTGGGAAGCTTACAGACCTTTAAAATTGGCAATACTTTAAGGTGACTGGCCTATGAAGAGGATGACCATGGAAGTGGACAGTCCTTAAAGATGCATTATTGTGTGTGGGTGGCCTTCTAAGAGACAACCCTGGGATTGGACAGACCTTTGGAAATGTCAATGTGGCTTATGAAGTGGAAAGCCACTTGAACATGTGACATGTTTTGCGGACTGGCCCTTTAAGAGGCAGACCCTAGAAGTGGACAAACCCTTGAAGAGGTGACACATTTAGGGAATTATGTCCTTTAAGAGGTTGACCAGGGTTGTGTACAAACCCTTGAAACAACAGCATTTTAAGTGTACTGGCCCTTTAAGAGGTGGACCTGGGAAGCTTACAGACCTTTAAAATTGGCAATACTTTAAGGTGACTGGCCTATGAAGAGGATGACCATGGAAGTGGACAGTCCTTAAAGATGCATTATTGTGTGTGGGTGGCCTTCTAAGAGACAACCCTGGGATTGGACAGACCTTTGGAAATGTCAAAGTGGCTTATGAAGTGGAAAGCCACTTGAACATGTGACATGTTTTGCGGACTGGCCCTTTAAGAAGTAGACCCTAGAAGTGGACAAACCCTTGAAGAGGTGACAAATTTAGGGAATTATGTCCTTTAAGAGGTTGACCAGAGTTGTGTACAAAACCTCGAAACAACAGCATTTTAAGTGTACTGGCCCTTTAAGAGGTGGACCTGGGAAGCTTACAGACCTTTAAAATTGGCAATACTTTAAGGTGACTGGCCTATGAAGAGGATGACCATGGAAGTGGACAGTCCTTAAAGATGCATTATTGTGTGTGGGTGGCCTTCTAAGAGACAACCCTGGGAATGGACAGACCTTTGGAAATGTCAATGTGGCTTATGAAGTGGAAAGCCACTTGAACATGTGACATGTTTTGATGACTGGCCCTTTAAGAGGCAGACCCTAGAAGTGGACAAACCCTTGAAGAGGTGACAAATTTAGGGAATTATGTCCTTTAAGAGGTTGACCAGGGTTGAGTACAAACCCTTGAAACAACAGCATTTTAAGTGTACTGGCCCTTTAAGAGGTGGACCTGGGAAGCTTACAGACCTTTAAAATTGGCAATACTTTAAGGTGACTGGCCTATGAAGAGGATGACCATGGAAGTGGACAGTCCTTAAAGATGCATTATTGTGTGTGGGTGGCCTTCTAAGAGACAACCCTGGGAATGGACAGACCTTTGGAAATGTCAATGTGGCTTATGAAGTGGAAAGCCACTTGAACATGTGACATGTTTTGATGACTGGCCCTTTAAGAGGCAGACCCTAGAAGTGGACAAACCCTTGAAGAGGTGACAAATTTAGGGAATTATGTCCTTTAAGAGGTTGACCAGGGTTGTGTACAAACCCTTGAAACAACAGCATTTTAAGTGTACTGGCCCTTTAAGAGGTGGACCTGGGAAGCTTACAGACCTTTAAAATTGGCAATACTTTAAGGTGACTGGCCTATGAAGAGGATGACCATGGAAGTGGACAGTCCTTAAAGATGCATTATTGTGTGTGGGTGGCCTTCTAAGAGACAACCCTGGGAATGGACAGACCTTTGGAAATGTCAATGTGGCTTATGAAGTGGAAAGCCACTTGAACATGTGACATGTTTTGATGACTGGCCCTTTAAGAGGCAGACCCTAGAAGTGGACAAACCCTTGAAGAGGTGACAAATTTAGGGAATTATGTCCTTTAAGAGGTTGACCAGGGTTGTGTACAAACCCTTGAAACAACAGCATTTTAAGTGTACTGGCCCTTTAAGAGGTGGACCTGGGAAGCTTACAGACCTTTAAAATTGGCAATACTTTAAGGTGACTGGCCTATGAAGAGGATGACCATGGAAGTGGACAGTCCTTAAAGATGCATTATTGTGTGTGGGTGGCCTTCTAAGAGACAACCCTGGGAATGGACAGACCTTTGGAAATGTCAATGTGGCTTATGAAGTGGAAAGCCACTTGAACATGTGACATGTTTTGATGACTGGCCCTTTAAGAGGCAGACCCTAGAAGTGGACAAACCCTTGAAGAGGTGACAAATTTAGGGAATTATGTCCTTTAAGAGGTTGACCAGGGTTGAGTACAAACCCTTGAAACAACAGCATTTTAAGTGTACTGGCCCTTTAAGAGGTGGACCTGGGAAGCTTACAGACCTTTAAAATTGGCAATACTTTAAGGTGACTGGCCTATGAAGAGGATGACCATGGAAGTGGACAGTCCTTAAAGATGCATTATTGTGTGTGGGTGGCCTTCTAAGAGACAACCCTGGGAATGGACAGACCTTTGGAAATGTCAATGTGGCTTATGAAGTGGAAAGCCACTTGAACATGTGACATGTTTTGATGACTGGCCCTTTAAGAGGCAGACCCTAGAAGTGGACAAACCCTTGAAGAGGTGACAAATTTAGGGAATTATGTCCTTTAAGAGGTCGACCAGGGTTGTGTACAAACCCTTGAAACAACAGCATTTTAAGTGTACTGGCTCTTTAAGAGGTGGACCTGGGAAGCTTACAGACCTTTAAAATTGGCAATACTTTAAGGTGACTGGCCTATGAAGAGGATGACCATGGAAGTGGACAGTCCTTAAAGATGCATTATTGTGTGTGGGTGGCCTTCTAAGAGACAACCCTGGGATTGGACAGACCTTTGGAAATGTCAAAGTGGCTTATGAAGTGGAAAGCCACTTGAACATGTGACATGTTTTGCGGACTGGCCCTTTAAGAAGTAGACCCTAGAAGTGGACAAACCCTTGAAGAGGTGACAAATTTAGGGAATTATGTCCTTTAAGAGGTTGACCAGGGTTGTGTACAAACCCTCGAAACAACAACATTTTAAGTGTACTGGCCCTTTAAGAGGTGGACCTGGGAAGCTTACAGACCTTTAAAATTGGCAATACTTTAAGGTGACTGGCCTATGAAGAGGATGACCATGGAAGTGGACAGTCCTTAAAGATGCATTATTGTGTGTGGGTGGCCTTCTAAGAGACAACCCTGGGAATGGACAGACCTTTGGAAATGTCAATGTGGCTTATGAAGTGGAAAGCCACTTGAACATGTGACATGTTTTGATGACTGGCCCTTTAAGAGGCAGACTCTAGAAGTGGACAAACCCTTGAAGAGGTGACAAATTTAGGGAATTATGTCCTTTAAGAGGTTGACCAGGGTTGTGTACAAACCCTTGAAACAACAGCATTTTAAGTGTACTGGCCCTTTAAGAGGTGGACCTGGGAAGCTTACAGACCTTTAAAATTGGCAATACTTTAAGGTGACTGGCCTATGAAGAGGATGACCATGGAAGTGGACAGTCCTTAAAGATGCATTATTGTGTGTGGGTGGCCTTCTAAGAGACAACCCTGGGAATGGACAGACCTTTGGAAATGTCAATGTGGCTTATGAAGTGGAAAGCCACTTGAACATGTGACATGTTTTGATGACTGGCCCTTTAAGAGGCAGACCCTAGAAGTGGACAAACCCTTGAAGAGGTGACAAATTTAGGGAATTATGTCCTTTAAGAGGTTGACCAGGGTTGTGTACAAACCCTTGAAACAACAGCATTTTAAGTGTACTGGCTCTTTAAGAGGTGGACCTGGGAAGCTTACAGACCTTTAAAATTGGCAATACTTTAAGGTGACTGGCCTATGAAGAGGATGACCATGGAAGTGGACAGTCCTTAAAGATGCATTATTGTGTGTGGGTGGCCTTCTAAGAGACAACCCTGGGATTGGACAGACCTTTGGAAATGTCAATGTGGCTTATGAAGTGGAAAGCCACTTGAACATGTGACATGTTTTGCGGACTGGCCCTTTAAGAGGCAGACCCTAGAAGTGGACAAACCCTTGAAGAGGTGACACATTTAGGGAATTATGTCCTTTAAGAGGTTGACCAGGGTTGTGTACAAACCCTTGAAACAACAGCATTTTAAGTGTACTGGCCCTTTAAGAGGTGGACCTGGGAAGCTTACAGACCTTTAAAATTGGCAATACTTTAAGGTGACTGGCCTATGAAGAGGATGACCATGGAAGTGGACAGTCCTTAAAGATGCATTATTGTGTGTGGGTGGCCTTCTAAGAGACAACCCTGGGATTGGACAGACCTTTGGAAATGTCAAAGTGGCTTATGAAGTGGAAAGCCACTTGAACATGTGACATGTTTTGCGGACTGGCCCTTTAAGAAGTAGACCCTAGAAGTGGACAAACCCTTGAAGAGGTGACAAATTTAGGGAATTATGTCCTTTAAGAGGTTGACCAGAGTTGTGTACAAAACCTCGAAACAACAGCATTTTAAGTGTACTGGCCCTTTAAGAGGTGGACCTGGGAAGCTTACAGACCTTTAAAATTGGCAATACTTTAAGGTGACTGGCCTATGAAGAGGATGACCATGGAAGTGGACAGTCCTTAAAGATGCATTATTGTGTGTGGGTGGCCTTCTAAGAGACAACCCTGGGAATGGACAGACCTTTGGAAATGTCAATGTGGCTTATGAAGTGGAAAGCCACTTGAACATGTGACATGTTTTGATGACTGGCCCTTTAAGAGGCAGACCCTAGAAGTGGACAAACCCTTGAAGAGGTGACAAATTTAGGGAATTATGTCCTTTAAGAGGTTGACCAGGGTTGTGTACAAACCCTCGAAACAACAACATTTTAAGTGTACTGGCCCTTTAAGAGGTGGACCTGGGAAGCTTACAGACCTTTAAAATTGGCAATACTTTAAGGTGACTGGCCTATGAAGAGGATGACCATGGAAGTGGACAGTCCTTAAAGATGCATTATTGTGTGTGGGTGGCCTTCTAAGAGACAACCCTGGGAATGGACAGACCTTTGGAAATGTCAATGTGGCTTATGAAGTGGAAAGCCACTTGAACATGTGACATGTTTTGATGACTGGCCCTTTAAGAGGCAGACCCTAGAAGTGGACAAACCCTTGAAGAGGTGACAAATTTAGGGAATTATGTCCTTTAAGAGGTTGACCAGGGTTGTGTACAAACCCTTGAAACAACAGCATTTTAAGTGTACTGGCCCTTTAAGAGGTGGACCTGGGAAGCTTACAGACCTTTAAAATTGGCAATACTTTAAGGTGACTGGCCTATGAAGAGGATGACCATGGAAGTGGACAGTCCTTAAAGATGCATTATTGTGTGTGGGTGGCCTTCTAAGAGACAACCCTGGGAATGGACAGACCTTTGGAAATGTCAATGTGGCTTATGAAGTGGAAAGCCACTTGAACATGTGACATGTTTTGATGACTGGCCCTTTAAGAGGCAGACCCTAGAAGTGGACAAACCCTTGAAGAGGTGACAAATTTAGGGAATTATGTCCTTTAAGAGGTTGACCAGGGTTGAGTACAAACCCTTGAAACAACAGCATTTTAAGTGTACTGGCCCTTTAAGAGGTGGACCTGGGAAGCTTACAGACCTTTAAAATTGGCAATACTTTAAGGTGACTGGCCTATGAAGAGGATGACCATGGAAGTGGACAGTCCTTAAAGATGCATTATTGTGTGTGGGTGGCCTTCTAAGAGACAACCCTGGGAATGGACAGACCTTTGGAAATGTCAATGTGGCTTATGAAGTGGAAAGCCACTTGAACATGTGACATGTTTTGATGACTGGCCCTTTAAGAGGCAGACCCTAGAAGTGGACAAACCCTTGAAGAGGTGACAAATTTAGGGAATTATGTCCTTTAAGAGGTCGACCAGGGTTGTGTACAAACCCTTGAAACAACAGCATTTTAAGTGTACTGGCTCTTTAAGAGGTGGACCTGGGAAGCTTACAGACCTTTAAAATTGGCAATACTTTAAGGTGACTGGCCTATGAAGAGGATGACCATGGAAGTGGACAGTCCTTAAAGATGCATTATTGTGTGTGGGTGGCCTTCTAAGAGACAACCCTGGGATTGGACAGACCTTTGGAAATGTCAAAGTGGCTTATGAAGTGGAAAGCCACTTGAACATGTGACATGTTTTGCGGACTGGCCCTTTAAGAAGTAGACCCTAGAAGTGGACAAACCCTTGAAGAGGTGACAAATTTAGGGAATTATGTCCTTTAAGAGGTTGACCAGGGTTGTGTACAAACCCTCGAAACAACAACATTTTAAGTGTACTGGCCCTTTAAGAGGTGGACCTGGGAAGCTTACAGACCTTTAAAATTGGCAATACTTTAAGGTGACTGGCCTATGAAGAGGATGACCATGGAAGTGGACAGTCCTTAAAGATGCATTATTGTGTGTGGGTGGCCTTCTAAGAGACAACCCTGGGAATGGACAGACCTTTGGAAATGTCAATGTGGCTTATGAAGTGGAAAGCCACTTGAACATGTGACATGTTTTGATGACTGGCCCTTTAAGAGGCAGACCCTAGAAGTGGACAAACCCTTGAAGAGGTGACAAATTTAGGGAATTATGTCCTTTAAGAGGTTGACCAGGGTTGTGTACAAACCCTTGAAACAACAGCATTTTAAGTGTACTGGCCCTTTAAGAGGTGGACCTGGGAAGCTTACAGACCTTTAAAATTGGCAATACTTTAAGGTGACTGGCCTATGAAGAGGATGACCATGGAAGTGGACAGTCCTTAAAGATGCATTATTGTGTGTGGGTGGCCTTCTAAGAGACAACCCTGGGAATGGACAGACCTTTGGAAATGTCAATGTGGCTTATGAAGTGGAAAGCCACTTGAACATGTGACATGTTTTGATGACTGGCCCTTTAAGAGGCAGACCCTAGAAGTGGACAAACCCTTGAAGAGGTGACAAATTTAGGGAATTATGTCCTTTAAGAGGTTGACCAGGGTTGTGTACAAACCCTTGAAACAACAGCATTTTAAGTGTACTGGCTCTTTAAGAGGTGGACCTGGGAAGCTTACAGACCTTTAAAATTGGCAATACTTTAAGGTGACTGGCCTATGAAGAGGATGACCATGGAAGTGGACAGTCCTTAAAGATGCATTATTGTGTGTGGGTGGCCTTCTAAGAGACAACCCTGGGATTGGACAGACCTTTGGAAATGTCAATGTGGCTTATGAAGTGGAAAGCCACTTGAACATGTGACATGTTTTGCGGACTGGCCCTTTAAGAGGCAGACCCTAGAAGTGGACAAACCCTTGAAGAGGTGACAAATTTAAGGAATTATGTCCTTTAAGAGGTTGACCAGGGTTGTGTACAAACCCTCGAAACAACAGCATTTTAAGTGTACTGGCCCTTTAAGAGGTGGACCTGGGAAGCTTACAGACCTTTAAAATTGGCAATACTTTAAGGTGACTGGCCTATGAAGAGGATGACCATGGAAGTGGACAGTCCTTAAAGATGCATTATTGTGTGTGGGTGGCCTTCTAAGAGACAACCCTGGGATTGGACAGACCTTTGGAAATGTCAATGTGGCTTATGAAGTGGAAAGCCACTTGAACATGTGACATGTTTTGCGGACTGGCCCTTTAAGAGGCAGACCCTAGAAGTGGACAAACCCTTGAAGAGGTGACAAATTTAAGGAATTATATCCTTTAAGGGGTTGACCAGGGTTGTGTACAAACCCTCGAAACAAAAGCATTTTAAGTGTACTGGCTCTTTAAGAGGTGGACCTGGGAAGCTTACAGACCTTTAAAATTGGCAATACTTTAAGGTGACTGGCCTATGAAGAGGATGACCATGGAAGTGGACAGTCCTTAAAGATGCATTATTGTGTGTGGGTGGCCTTCTAAGAGACAACCCTGGGATTGGACAGACCTTTGGAAATGTCAATGTGGCTTATGAAGTGGAAAGCCACTTGAACATGTGACATGTTTTGCGGACTGGCCCTTTAAGAGGCAGACCCTAGAAGTGGACAAACCCTTGAAGAGGTGACAAATTTAAGGAATTATATCCTTTAAGAGGTTGACCAGGGTTGTGTACAAACCCTCGAAACAACAGCATTTTAAGTGTACTGGCCCTTTAAGAGGTGGACCTGGGAAGCTTACAGACCTTTAAAATTGGCAATACTTTAAGGTGACTGGCCTATGAAGAAGATGACCATGGAAGTGGACAGTCCTTAAAGATGCATTATTGTGTGTGGGTGGCCTTCTAAGAGACAACCCTGGGATTGGACAGACCTTTGGAAATGTCAAAGTGGCTTATGAAGTGGAAAGCCACTTGAACATGTGACATGTTTTGCGGACTGGCCCTTTAAGAAGTAGACCCTAGAAGTGGACAAACCCTTGAAGAGGTGACAAATTTAGGGAATTATGTCCTTTAAGAGGTTGACCAGGGTTGTGTACAAACCCTCGAAACAAAAACATTTTAAGTGTACTGGCCCTTTAAGAGGTGGACCTGGGAAGCTTACAGACCTTTAAAATTGGCAATACTTTAAGGTGACTGGCCTATGAAGAGGATGACCATGGAAGTGGACAGTCCTTAAAGATGCATTATTGTGTGTGGGTGGCCTTCTAAGAGACAACCCTGGGAATGGACAGACCTTTGGAAATGTCAATGTGGCTTATGAAGTGGAAAGCCACTTGAACATGTGACATGTTTTGATGACTGGCCCTTTAAGAGGCAGACCCTAGAAGTGGACAAACCCTTGAAGAGGTGACAAATTTAGGGAATTATGTCCTTTAAGAGGTTGACCAGGGTTGTGTACAAACCCTTGAAACAACAGCATTTTAAGTGTACTGGCCCTTTAAGAGGTGGACCTGGGAAGCTTACAGACCTTTAAAATTGGCAATACTTTAAGGTGACTGGCCTATGAAGAGGATGACCATGGAAGTGGACAGTCCTTAAAGATGCATTATTGTGTGTGGGTGGCCTTCTAAGAGACAACCCTGGGAATGGACAGACCTTTGGAAATGTCAATGTGGCTTATGAAGTGGAAAGCCACTTGAACATGTGACATGTTTTGATGACTGGCCCTTTAAGAGGCAGACCCTAGAAGTGGACAAACCCTTGAAGAGGTGACAAATTTAGGGAATTATGTCCTTTAAGAGGTTGACCAGGGTTGTGTACAAACCCTTGAAACAACAGCATTTTAAGTGTACTGGCTCTTTAAGAGGTGGACCTGGGAAGCTTACAGACCTTTAAAATTGGCAATACTTTAAGGTGACTGGCCTATGAAGAGGATGACCATGGAAGTGGACAGTCCTTAAAGATGCATTATTGTGTGTGGGTGGCCTTCTAAGAGACAACCCTGGGATTGGACAGACCTTTGGAAATGTCAATGTGGCTTATGAAGTGGAAAGCCACTTGAACATGTGACATGTTTTGCGGACTGGCCCTTTAAGAGGCAGACCCTAGAAGTGGACAAACCCTTGAAGAGGTGACAAATTTAAGGAATTATGTCCTTTAAGAGGTTGACCAGGGTTGTGTACAAACCCTCGAAACAACAGCATTTTAAGTGTACTGGCCCTTTAAGAGGTGGACCTGGGAAGCTTACAGACCTTTAAAATTGGCAATACTTTAAGGTGACTGGCCTATGAAGAGGATGACCATGGAAGTGGACAGTCCTTAAAGATGCATTATTGTGTGTGGGTGGCCTTCTAAGAGACAACCCTGGGATTGGACAGACCTTTGGAAATGTCAATGTGGCTTATGAAGTGGAAAGCCACTTGAACATGTGACATGTTTTGCGGACTGGCCCTTTAAGAGGCAGACCCTAGAAGTGGACAAACCCTTGAAGAGGTGACAAATTTAAGGAATTATATCCTTTAAGGGGTTGACCAGGGTTGTGTACAAACCCTCGAAACAAAAGCATTTTAAGTGTACTGGCTCTTTAAGAGGTGGACCTGGGAAGCTTACAGACCTTTAAAATTGGCAATACTTTAAGGTGACTGGCCTATGAAGAGGATGACCATGGAAGTGGACAGTCCTTAAAGATGCATTATTGTGTGTGGGTGGCCTTCTAAGAGACAACCCTGGGATTGGACAGACCTTTGGAAATGTCAATGTGGCTTATGAAGTGGAAAGCCACTTGAACATGTGACATGTTTTGCGGACTGGCCCTTTAAGAGGCAGACCCTAGAAGTGGACAAACCCTTGAAGAGGTGACAAATTTAAGGAATTATATCCTTTAAGAGGTTGACCAGGGTTGTGTACAAACCCTCGAAACAACAGCATTTTAAGTGTACTGGCCCTTTAAGAGGTGGACCTGGGAAGCTTACAGACCTTTAAAATTGGCAATACTTTAAGGTGACTGGCCTATGAAGAAGATGACCATGGAAGTGGACAGTCCTTAAAGATGCATTATTGTGTGTGGGTGGCCTTCTAAGAGACAACCCTGGGAATGGACAGACCTTTGGAAATGTCAATGTGGCTTATGAAGTGGAAAGCCACTTGAACATGTGACATGTTTTGATGACTGGCCCTTTAAGAGGCAGACCCTAGAAGTGGACAAACCCTTGAAGAGGTGACAAATTTAGGGAATTATGTCCTTTAAGAGGTTGACCAGGGTTGTGTACAAACCCTCGAAACAACAGCATTTTAAGTGTACTGGCCCTTTAAGAGGTGGACCTGGGAAGCTTACAGACCTTTAAAATTGGCAATACTTTAAGGTGACTGGCCTATGAAGAGGATGACCATGGAAGTGGACAGTCCTTAAAGATGCATTATTGTGTGTGGGTGGCCTTCTAAGAGACAACCCTGGGAATGGACAGACCTTTGGAAATGTCAATGTGGCTTATGAAGTGGAAAGCCACTTGAACATGTGACATGTTTTGATGACTGGCCCTTTAAGAGGCAGACCCTAGAAGTGGACAAACCCTTGAAGAGGTGACAAATTTAGGGAATTATGTCCTTTAAGAGGTTGACCAGGGTTGTGTACAAACCCTTGAAACAACAGCATTTTAAGTGTACTGGCCCTTTAAGAGGTGGACCTGGGAAGCTTACAGACCTTTAAAATTGGCAATACTTTAAGGTGACTGGCCTATGAAGAGGATGACCATGGAAGTGGACAGTCCTTAAAGATGCATTATTGTGTGTGGGTGGCCTTCTAAGAGACAACCCTGGGAATGGACAGACCTTTGGAAATGTCAATGTGGCTTATGAAGTGGAAAGCCACTTGAACATGTGACATGTTTTGATGACTGGCCCTTTAAGAGGCAGACCCTAGAAGTGGACAAACCCTTGAAGAGGTGACAAATTTAGGGAATTATGTCCTTTAAGAGGTTGACCAGGGTTGAGTACAAACCCTTGAAACAACAGCATTTTAAGTGTACTGGCCCTTTAAGAGGTGGACCTGGGAAGCTTACAGACCTTTAAAATTGGCAATACTTTAAGGTGACTGGCCTATGAAGAGGATGACCATGGAAGTGGACAGTCCTTAAAGATGCATTATTGTGTGTGGGTGGCCTTCTAAGAGACAACCCTGGGAATGGACAGACCTTTGGAAATGTCAATGTGGCTTATGAAGTGGAAAGCCACTTGAACATGTGACATGTTTTGATGACTGGCCCTTTAAGAGGCAGACCCTAGAAGTGGACAAACCCTTGAAGAGGTGACAAATTTAGGGAATTATGTCCTTTAAGAGGTTGACCAGGGTTGTGTACAAACCCTTGAAACAACAGCATTTTAAGTGTACTGGCTCTTTAAGAGGTGGACCTGGGAAGCTTACAGACCTTTAAAATTGGCAATACTTTAAGGTGACTGGCCTATGAAGAGGATGACCATGGAAGTGGACAGTCCTTAAAGATGCATTATTGTGTGTGGGTGGCCTTCTAAGAGACAACCCTGGGATTGGACAGACCTTTGGAAATGTCAAAGTGGCTTATGAAGTGGAAAGCCACTTGAACATGTGACATGTTTTGCGGACTGGCCCTTTAAGAAGTAGACCCTAGAAGTGGACAAACCCTTGAAGAGGTGACAAATTTAGGGAATTATGTCCTTTAAGAGGTTGACCAGAGTTGTGTACAAACCCTCGAAACAACAGCATTTTAAGTGTACTGGCCCTTTAAGAGGTGGACCTGGGAAGCTTACAGACCTTTAAAATTGGCAATACTTTAAGGTGACTGGCCTATGAAGAGGATGACCATGGAAGTGGACAGTCCTTAAAGATGCATTATTGTGTGTGGGTGGCCTTCTAAGAGACAACCCTGGGAATGGACAGACCTTTGGAAATGTCAATGTGGCTTATGAAGTGGAAAGCCACTTGAACATGTGACATGTTTTGATGACTGGCCCTTTAAGAGGCAGACCCTAGAAGTGGACAAACCCTTGAAGAGGTGACAAATTTAGGGAATTATGTCCTTTAAGAGGTTGACCAGGGTTGTGTACAAACCCTCGAAACAACAACATTTTAAGTGTACTGGCCCTTTAAGAGGTGGACCTGGGAAGCTTACAGACCTTTAAAATTGGCAATACTTTAAGGTGACTGGCCTATGAAGAGGATGACCATGGAAGTGGACAGTCCTTAAAGATGCATTATTGTGTGTGGGTGGCCTTCTAAGAGACAACCCTGGGAATGGACAGACCTTTGGAAATGTCAATGTGGCTTATGAAGTGGAAAGCCACTTGAACATGTGACATGTTTTGCGGACTGGCCCTTTAAGAGGCAGACCCTAGAAGTGGACAAACCCTTGAAGAGGTGACAAATTTAGGGAATTATGTCCTTTAAGAGGTTGACCAGGGTTGTGTACAAACCCTCGAAACAACAGCATTTTAAGTGTACTGGCCCTTTAAGAGGTGGACCTGGGAAGCTTACAGACCTTTAAAATTGGCAATACTTTAAGGTGACTGGCCTATGAAGAGGATGACCATGGAAGTGGACAGTCCTTAAAGATGCATTATTGTGTGTGGGTGGCCTTCTAAGAGACAACCCTGGGAATGGACAGACCTTTGGAAATGTCAATGTGGCTTATGAAGTGGAAAGCCACTTGAACATGTGACATGTTTTGATGACTGGCCCTTTAAGAGGCAGACCCTAGAAGTGGACAAACCCTTGAAGAGGTGACAAATTTAGGGAATTATGTCCTTTAAGAGGTTGACCAGGGTTGTGTACAAACCCTTGAAACAACAGCATTTTAAGTGTACTGGCTCTTTAAGAGGTGGACCTGGGAAGCTTACAGACCTTTAAAATTGGCAATACTTTAAGGTGACTGGCCTATGAAGAGGATGACCATGGAAGTGGACAGTCCTTAAAGATGCATTATTGTGTGTGGGTGGCCTTCTAAGAGACAACCCTGGGATTGGACAGACCTTTGGAAATGTCAATGTGGCTTATGAAGTGGAAAGCCACTTGAACATGTGACATGTTTTGCGGACTGGCCCTTTAAGAGGCAGACCCTAGAAGTGGACAAACCCTTGAAGAGGTGACAAATTTAAGGAATTATGTCCTTTAAGAGGTTGACCAGGGTTGTGTACAAACCCTCGAAACAACAGCATTTTAAGTGTACTGGCCCTTTAAGAGGTGGACCTGGGAAGCTTACAGACCTTTAAAATTGGCAATACTTTAAGGTGACTGGCCTATGAAGAGGATGACCATGGAAGTGGACAGTCCTTAAAGATGCATTATTGTGTGTGGGTGGCCTTCTAAGAGACAACCCTGGGAATGGACAGACCTTTGGAAATGTCAATGTGGCTTATGAAGTGGAAAGCCACTTGAACATGTGACATGTTTTGATGACTGGCCCTTTAAGAGGCAGACCCTAGAAGTGGACAAACCCTTGAAGAGGTGACAAATTTAGGGAATTATGTCCTTTAAGAGGTTGACCAGGGTTGTGTACAAACCCTCGAAACAACAGCATTTTAAGTGTACTGGCCCTTTAAGAGGTGGACCTGGGAAGCTTACAGACCTTTAAAATTGGCAATACTTTAAGGTGACTGGCCTATGAAGAGGATGACCATGGAAGTGGACAGTCCTTAAAGATGCATTATTGTGTGTGGGTGGCCTTCTAAGAGACAACCCTGGGAATGGACAGACCTTTGGAAATGTCAATGTGGCTTATGAAGTGGAAAGCCACTTGAACATGTGACATGTTTTGATGACTGGCCCTTTAAGAGGCAGACCCTAGAAGTGGACAAACCCTTGAAGAGGTGACAAATTTAGGGAATTATGTCCTTTAAGAGGTTGACCAGGGTTGTGTACAAACCCTTGAAACAACAGCATTTTAAGTGTACTGGCCCTTTAAGAGGTGGACCTGGGAAGCTTACAGACCTTTAAAATTGGCAATACTTTAAGGTGACTGGCCTATGAAGAGGATGACCATGGAAGTGGACAGTCCTTAAAGATGCATTATTGTGTGTGGGTGGCCTTCTAAGAGACAACCCTGGGAATGGACAGACCTTTGGAAATGTCAATGTGGCTTATGAAGTGGAAAGCCACTTGAACATGTGACATGTTTTGATGACTGGCCCTTTAAGAGGCAGACCCTAGAAGTGGACAAACCCTTGAAGAGGTGACAAATTTAGGGAATTATGTCCTTTAAGAGGTTGACCAGGGTTGTGTACAAACCCTTGAAACAACAGCATTTTAAGTGTACTGGCCCTTTAAGAGGTGGACCTGGGAAGCTTACAGACCTTTAAAATTGGCAATACTTTAAGGTGACTGGCCTATGAAGAGGATGACCATGGAAGTGGACAGTCCTTAAAGATGCATTATTGTGTGTGGGTGGCCTTCTAAGAGACAACCCTGGGAATGGACAGACCTTTGGAAATGTCAATGTGGCTTATGAAGTGGAAAGCCACTTGAACATGTGACATGTTTTGATGACTGGCCCTTTAAGAGGCAGACCCTAGAAGTGGACAAACCCTTGAAGAGGTGACAAATTTAGGGAATTATGTCCTTTAAGAGGTTGACCAGGGTTGAGTACAAACCCTTGAAACAACAGCATTTTAAGTGTACTGGCCCTTTAAGAGGTGGACCTGGGAAGCTTACAGACCTTTAAAATTGGCAATACTTTAAGGTGACTGGCCTATGAAGAGGATGACCATGGAAGTGGACAGTCCTTAAAGATGCATTATTGTGTGTGGGTGGCCTTCTAAGAGACAACCCTGGGAATGGACAGACCTTTGGAAATGTCAATGTGGCTTATGAAGTGGAAAGCCACTTGAACATGTGACATGTTTTGATGACTGGCCCTTTAAGAGGCAGACCCTAGAAGTGGACAAACCCTTGAAGAGGTGACAAATTTAGGGAATTATGTCCTTTAAGAGGTTGACCAGGGTTGTGTACAAACCCTTGAAACAACAGCATTTTAAGTGTACTGGCTCTTTAAGAGGTGGACCTGGGAAGCTTACAGACCTTTAAAATTGGCAATACTTTAAGGTGACTGGCCTATGAAGAGGATGACCATGGAAGTGGACAGTCCTTAAAGATGCATTATTGTGTGTGGGTGGCCTTCTAAGAGACAACCCTGGGATTGGACAGACCTTTGGAAATGTCAAAGTGGCTTATGAAGTGGAAAGCCACTTGAACATGTGACATGTTTTGCGGACTGGCCCTTTAAGAAGTAGACCCTAGAAGTGGACAAACCCTTGAAGAGGTGACAAATTTAGGGAATTATGTCCTTTAAGAGGTTGACCAGAGTTGTGTACAAACCCTCGAAACAACAGCATTTTAAGTGTACTGGCCCTTTAAGAGGTGGACCTGGGAAGCTTACAGACCTTTAAAATTGGCAATACTTTAAGGTGACTGGCCTATGAAGAGGATGACCATGGAAGTGGACAGTCCTTAAAGATGCATTATTGTGTGTGGGTGGCCTTCTAAGAGACAACCCTGGGAATGGACAGACCTTTGGAAATGTCAATGTGGCTTATGAAGTGGAAAGCCACTTGAACATGTGACATGTTTTGATGACTGGCCCTTTAAGAGGCAGACCCTAGAAGTGGACAAACCCTTGAAGAGGTGACAAATTTAGGGAATTATGTCCTTTAAGAGGTTGACCAGGGTTGTGTACAAACCCTCGAAACAACAACATTTTAAGTGTACTGGCCCTTTAAGAGGTGGACCTGGGAAGCTTACAGACCTTTAAAATTGGCAATACTTTAAGGTGACTGGCCTATGAAGAGGATGACCATGGAAGTGGACAGTCCTTAAAGATGCATTATTGTGTGTGGGTGGCCTTCTAAGAGACAACCCTGGGAATGGACAGACCTTTGGAAATGTCAATGTGGCTTATGAAGTGGAAAGCCACTTGAACATGTGACATGTTTTGCGGACTGGCCCTTTAAGAGGCAGACCCTAGAAGTGGACAAACCCTTGAAGAGGTGACAAATTTAGGGAATTATGTCCTTTAAGAGGTTGACCAGGGTTGTGTACAAACCCTCGAAACAACAGCATTTTAAGTGTACTGGCCCTTTAAGAGGTGGACCTGGGAAGCTTACAGACCTTTAAAATTGGCAATACTTTAAGGTGACTGGCCTATGAAGAGGATGACCATGGAAGTGGACAGTCCTTAAAGATGCATTATTGTGTGTGGGTGGCCTTCTAAGAGACAACCCTGGGAATGGACAGACCTTTGGAAATGTCAATGTGGCTTATGAAGTGGAAAGCCACTTGAACATGTGACATGTTTTGATGACTGGCCCTTTAAGAGGCAGACCCTAGAAGTGGACAAACCCTTGAAGAGGTGACAAATTTAGGGAATTATGTCCTTTAAGAGGTTGACCAGGGTTGTGTACAAACCCTTGAAACAACAGCATTTTAAGTGTACTGGCTCTTTAAGAGGTGGACCTGGGAAGCTTACAGACCTTTAAAATTGGCAATACTTTAAGGTGACTGGCCTATGAAGAGGATGACCATGGAAGTGGACAGTCCTTAAAGATGCATTATTGTGTGTGGGTGGCCTTCTAAGAGACAACCCTGGGATTGGACAGACCTTTGGAAATGTCAATGTGGCTTATGAAGTGGAAAGCCACTTGAACATGTGACATGTTTTGCGGACTGGCCCTTTAAGAGGCAGACCCTAGAAGTGGACAAACCCTTGAAGAGGTGACAAATTTAAGGAATTATGTCCTTTAAGAGGTTGACCAGGGTTGTGTACAAACCCTCGAAACAACAGCATTTTAAGTGTACTGGCCCTTTAAGAGGTGGACCTGGGAAGCTTACAGACCTTTAAAATTGGCAATACTTTAAGGTGACTGGCCTATGAAGAGGATGACCATGGAAGTGGACAGTCCTTAAAGATGCATTATTGTGTGTGGGTGGCCTTCTAAGAGACAACCCTGGGAATGGACAGACCTTTGGAAATGTCAATGTGGCTTATGAAGTGGAAAGCCACTTGAACATGTGACATGTTTTGATGACTGGCCCTTTAAGAGGCAGACCCTAGAAGTGGACAAACCCTTGAAGAGGTGACAAATTTAGGGAATTATGTCCTTTAAGAGGTTGACCAGGGTTGTGTACAAACCCTTGAAACAACAGCATTTTAAGTGTACTGGCCCTTTAAGAGGTGGACCTGGGAAGCTTACAGACCTTTAAAATTGGCAATACTTTAAGGTGACTGGCCTATGAAGAGGATGACCATGGAAGTGGACAGTCCTTAAAGATGCATTATTGTGTGTGGGTGGCCTTCTAAGAGACAACCCTGGGAATGGACAGACCTTTGGAAATGTCAATGTGGCTTATGAAGTGGAAAGCCACTTGAACATGTGACATGTTTTGATGACTGGCCCTTTAAGAGGCAGACCCTAGAAGTGGACAAACCCTTGAAGAGGTGACAAATTTAGGGAATTATGTCCTTTAAGAGGTTGACCAGGGTTGAGTACAAACCCTTGAAACAACAGCATTTTAAGTGTACTGGCCCTTTAAGAGGTGGACCTGGGAAGCTTACAGACCTTTAAAATTGGCAATACTTTAAGGTGACTGGCCTATGAAGAGGATGACCATGGAAGTGGACAGTCCTTAAAGATGCATTATTGTGTGTGGGTGGCCTTCTAAGAGACAACCCTGGGAATGGACAGACCTTTGGAAATGTCAATGTGGCTTATGAAGTGGAAAGCCACTTGAACATGTGACATGTTTTGATGACTGGCCCTTTAAGAGGCAGACCCTAGAAGTGGACAAACCCTTGAAGAGGTGACAAATTTAGGGAATTATGTCCTTTAAGAGGTTGACCAGGGTTGTGTACAAACCCTTGAAACAACAGCATTTTAAGTGTACTGGCCCTTTAAGAGGTGGACCTGGGAAGCTTACAGACCTTTAAAATTGGCAATACTTTAAGGTGACTGGCCTATGAAGAGGATGACCATGGAAGTGGACAGTCCTTAAAGATGCATTATTGTGTGTGGGTGGCCTTCTAAGAGACAACCCTGGGAATGGACAGACCTTTGGAAATGTCAATGTGGCTTATGAAGTGGAAAGCCACTTGAACATGTGACATGTTTTGATGACTGGCCCTTTAAGAGGCAGACCCTAGAAGTGGACAAACCCTTGAAGAGGTGACAAATTTAGGGAATTATGTCCTTTAAGAGGTTGACCAGGGTTGTGTACAAACCCTTGAAACAACAGCATTTTAAGTGTACTGGCCCTTTAAGAGGTGGACCTGGGAAGCTTACAGACCTTTAAAATTGGCAATACTTTAAGGTGACTGGCCTATGAAGAGGATGACCATGGAAGTGGACAGTCCTTAAAGATGCATTATTGTGTGTGGGTGGCCTTCTAAGAGACAACCCTGGGAATGGACAGACCTTTGGAAATGTCAATGTGGCTTATGAAGTGGAAAGCCACTTGAACATGTGACATGTTTTGATGACTGGCCCTTTAAGAGGCAGACCCTAGAAGTGGACAAACCCTTGAAGAGGTGACAAATTTAGGGAATTATGTCCTTTAAGAGGTTGACCAGGGTTGAGTACAAACCCTTGAAACAACAGCATTTTAAGTGTACTGGCCCTTTAAGAGGTGGACCTGGGAAGCTTACAGACCTTTAAAATTGGCAATACTTTAAGGTGACTGGCCTATGAAGAGGATGACCATGGAAGTGGACAGTCCTTAAAGATGCATTATTGTGTGTGGGTGGCCTTCTAAGAGACAACCCTGGGAATGGACAGACCTTTGGAAATGTCAATGTGGCTTATGAAGTGGAAAGCCACTTGAACATGTGACATGTTTTGATGACTGGCCCTTTAAGAGGCAGACCCTAGAAGTGGACAAACCCTTGAAGAGGTGACAAATTTAGGGAATTATGTCCTTTAAGAGGTCGACCAGGGTTGTGTACAAACCCTTGAAACAACAGCATTTTAAGTGTACTGGCTCTTTAAGAGGTGGACCTGGGAAGCTTACAGACCTTTAAAATTGGCAATACTTTAAGGTGACTGGCCTATGAAGAGGATGACCATGGAAGTGGACAGTCCTTAAAGATGCATTATTGTGTGTGGGCGGCCTTCTAAGAGACAACCCTGGGATTGGACAGACCTTTGGAAATGTCAAAGTGGCTTATGAAGTGGAAAGCCACTTGAACATGTGACATGTTTTGCGGACTGGCCCTTTAAGAAGTAGACCCTAGAAGTGGACAAACCCTTGAAGAGGTGACAAATTTAGGGAATTATGTCCTTTAAGAGGTTGACCAGGGTTGTGTACAAACCCTCGAAACAACAACATTTTAAGTGTACTGGCCCTTTAAGAGGTGGACCTGGGAAGCTTACAGACCTTTAAAATTGGCAATACTTTAAGGTGACTGGCCTATGAAGAGGATGACCATGGAAGTGGACAGTCCTTAAAGATGCATTATTGTGTGTGGGTGGCCTTCTAAGAGACAACCCTGGGAATGGACAGACCTTTGGAAATGTCAATGTGGCTTATGAAGTGGAAAGCCACTTGAACATGTGACATGTTTTGATGACTGGCCCTTTAAGAGGCAGACCCTAGAAGTGGACAAACCCTTGAAGAGGTGACAAATTTAGGGAATTATGTCCTTTAAGAGGTTGACCAGGGTTGTGTACAAACCCTTGAAACAACAGCATTTTAAGTGTACTGGCCCTTTAAGAGGTGGACCTGGGAAGCTTACAGACCTTTAAAATTGGCAATACTTTAAGGTGACTGGCCTATGAAGAGGATGACCATGGAAGTGGACAGTCCTTAAAGATGCATTATTGTGTGTGGGTGGCCTTCTAAGAGACAACCCTGGGAATGGACAGACCTTTGGAAATGTCAATGTGGCTTATGAAGTGGAAAGCCACTTGAACATGTGACATGTTTTGATGACTGGCCCTTTAAGAGGCAGACCCTAGAAGTGGACAAACCCTTGAAGAGGTGACAAATTTAGGGAATTATGTCCTTTAAGAGGTTGACCAGGGTTGTGTACAAACCCTTGAAACAACAGCATTTTAAGTGTACTGGCTCTTTAAGAGGTGGACCTGGGAAGCTTACAGACCTTTAAAATTGGCAATACTTTAAGGTGACTGGCCTATGAAGAGGATGACCATGGAAGTGGACAGTCCTTAAAGATGCATTATTGTGTGTGGGTGGCCTTCTAAGAGACAACCCTGGGATTGGACAGACCTTTGGAAATGTCAAAGTGGCTTATGAAGTGGAAAGCCACTTGAACATGTGACATGTTTTGCGGACTGGCCCTTTAAGAGGCAGACCCTAGAAGTGGACAAACCCTTGAAGAGGTGACAAATTTAAGGAATTATGTCCTTTAAGAGGTTGACCAGGGTTGTGTACAAACCCTCGAAACAACAGCATTTTAAGTGTACTGGCCCTTTAAGAGGTGGACCTGGGAAGCTTACAGACCTTTAAAATTGGCAATACTTTAAGGTGACTGGCCTATGAAGAGGATGACCATGGAAGTGGACAGTCCTTAAAGATGCATTATTGTGTGTGGGTGGCCTTCTAAGAGACAACCCTGGGATTGGACAGACCTTTGGAAATGTCAATGTGGCTTATGAAGTGGAAAGCCACTTGAACATGTGACATGTTTTGCGGACTGGCCCTTTAAGAGGCAGACCCTAGAAGTGGACAAACCCTTGAAGAGGTGACAAATTTAAGGAATTATATCCTTTAAGGGGTTGACCAGGGTTGTGTACAAACCCTCGAAACAAAAGCATTTTAAGTGTACTGGCTCTTTAAGAGGTGGACCTGGGAAGCTTACAGACCTTTAAAATTGGCAATACTTTAAGGTGACTGGCCTATGAAGAGGATGACCATGGAAGTGGACAGTCCTTAAAGATGCATTATTGTGTGTGGGTGGCCTTCTAAGAGACAACCCTGGGATTGGACAGACCTTTGGAAATGTCAATGTGGCTTATGAAGTGGAAAGCCACTTGAACATGTGACATGTTTTGCGGACTGGCCCTTTAAGAGGCAGACCCTAGAAGTGGACAAACCCTTGAAGAGGTGACAAATTTAAGGAATTATATCCTTTAAGAGGTTGACCAGGGTTGTGTACAAACCCTCGAAACAACAGCATTTTAAGTGTACTGGCCCTTTAAGAGGTGGACCTGGGAAGCTTACAGACCTTTAAAATTGGCAATACTTTAAGGTGACTGGCCTATGAAGAAGATGACCATGGAAGTGGACAGTCCTTAAAGATGCATTATTGTGTGTGGGTGGCCTTCTAAGAGACAACCCTGGGAATGGACAGACCTTTGGAAATGTCAATGTGGCTTATGAAGTGGAAAGCCACTTGAACATGTGACATGTTTTGATGACTGGCCCTTTAAGAGGCAGACCCTAGAAGTGGACAAACCCTTGAAGAGGTGACAAATTTAGGGAATTATGTCCTTTAAGAGGTTGACCAGGGTTGTGTACAAACCCTCGAAACAACAGCATTTTAAGTGTACTGGCCCTTTAAGAGGTGGACCTGGGAAGCTTACAGACCTTTAAAATTGGCAATACTTTAAGGTGACTGGCCTATGAAGAGGATGACCATGGAAGTGGACAGTCCTTAAAGATGCATTATTGTGTGTGGGTGGCCTTCTAAGAGACAACCCTGGGAATGGACAGACCTTTGGAAATGTCAATGTGGCTTATGAAGTGGAAAGCCACTTGAACATGTGACATGTTTTGATGACTGGCCCTTTAAGAGGCAGACCCTAGAAGTGGACAAACCCTTGAAGAGGTGACAAATTTAGGGAATTATGTCCTTTAAGAGGTTGACCAGGGTTGTGTACAAACCCTTGAAACAACAGCATTTTAAGTGTACTGGCCCTTTAAGAGGTGGACCTGGGAAGCTTACAGACCTTTAAAATTGGCAATACTTTAAGGTGACTGGCCTATGAAGAGGATGACCATGGAAGTGGACAGTCCTTAAAGATGCATTATTGTGTGTGGGTGGCCTTCTAAGAGACAACCCTGGGAATGGACAGACCTTTGGAAATGTCAATGTGGCTTATGAAGTGGAAAGCCACTTGAACATGTGACATGTTTTGATGACTGGCCCTTTAAGAGGCAGACCCTAGAAGTGGACAAACCCTTGAAGAGGTGACAAATTTAGGGAATTATGTCCTTTAAGAGGTTGACCAGGGTTGAGTACAAACCCTTGAAACAACAGCATTTTAAGTGTACTGGCCCTTTAAGAGGTGGACCTGGGAAGCTTACAGACCTTTAAAATTGGCAATACTTTAAGGTGACTGGCCTATGAAGAGGATGACCATGGAAGTGGACAGTCCTTAAAGATGCATTATTGTGTGTGGGTGGCCTTCTAAGAGACAACCCTGGGAATGGACAGACCTTTGGAAATGTCAATGTGGCTTATGAAGTGGAAAGCCACTTGAACATGTGACATGTTTTGATGACTGGCCCTTTAAGAGGCAGACCCTAGAAGTGGACAAACCCTTGAAGAGGTGACAAATTTAGGGAATTATGTCCTTTAAGAGGTTGACCAGGGTTGTGTACAAACCCTTGAAACAACAGCATTTTAAGTGTACTGGCTCTTTAAGAGGTGGACCTGGGAAGCTTACAGACCTTTAAAATTGGCAATACTTTAAGGTGACTGGCCTATGAAGAGGATGACCATGGAAGTGGACAGTCCTTAAAGATGCATTATTGTGTGTGGGTGGCCTTCTAAGAGACAACCCTGGGATTGGACAGACCTTTGGAAATGTCAAAGTGGCTTATGAAGTGGAAAGCCACTTGAACATGTGACATGTTTTGCGGACTGGCCCTTTAAGAAGTAGACCCTAGAAGTGGACAAACCCTTGAAGAGGTGACAAATTTAGGGAATTATGTCCTTTAAGAGGTTGACCAGAGTTGTGTACAAACCCTCGAAACAACAGCATTTTAAGTGTACTGGCCCTTTAAGAGGTGGACCTGGGAAGCTTACAGACCTTTAAAATTGGCAATACTTTAAGGTGACTGGCCTATGAAGAGGATGACCATGGAAGTGGACAGTCCTTAAAGATGCATTATTGTGTGTGGGTGGCCTTCTAAGAGACAACCCTGGGAATGGACAGACCTTTGGAAATGTCAATGTGGCTTATGAAGTGGAAAGCCACTTGAACATGTGACATGTTTTGATGACTGGCCCTTTAAGAGGCAGACCCTAGAAGTGGACAAACCCTTGAAGAGGTGACAAATTTAGGGAATTATGTCCTTTAAGAGGTTGACCAGGGTTGTGTACAAACCCTCGAAACAACAACATTTTAAGTGTACTGGCCCTTTAAGAGGTGGACCTGGGAAGCTTACAGACCTTTAAAATTGGCAATACTTTAAGGTGACTGGCCTATGAAGAGGATGACCATGGAAGTGGACAGTCCTTAAAGATGCATTATTGTGTGTGGGTGGCCTTCTAAGAGACAACCCTGGGAATGGACAGACCTTTGGAAATGTCAATGTGGCTTATGAAGTGGAAAGCCACTTGAACATGTGACATGTTTTGCGGACTGGCCCTTTAAGAGGCAGACCCTAGAAGTGGACAAACCCTTGAAGAGGTGACAAATTTAGGGAATTATGTCCTTTAAGAGGTTGACCAGGGTTGTGTACAAACCCTCGAAACAACAGCATTTTAAGTGTACTGGCCCTTTAAGAGGTGGACCTGGGAAGCTTACAGACCTTTAAAATTGGCAATACTTTAAGGTGACTGGCCTATGAAGAGGATGACCATGGAAGTGGACAGTCCTTAAAGATGCATTATTGTGTGTGGGTGGCCTTCTAAGAGACAACCCTGGGAATGGACAGACCTTTGGAAATGTCAATGTGGCTTATGAAGTGGAAAGCCACTTGAACATGTGACATGTTTTGATGACTGGCCCTTTAAGAGGCAGACCCTAGAAGTGGACAAACCCTTGAAGAGGTGACAAATTTAGGGAATTATGTCCTTTAAGAGGTTGACCAGGGTTGTGTACAAACCCTTGAAACAACAGCATTTTAAGTGTACTGGCTCTTTAAGAGGTGGACCTGGGAAGCTTACAGACCTTTAAAATTGGCAATACTTTAAGGTGACTGGCCTATGAAGAGGATGACCATGGAAGTGGACAGTCCTTAAAGATGCATTATTGTGTGTGGGTGGCCTTCTAAGAGACAACCCTGGGATTGGACAGACCTTTGGAAATGTCAATGTGGCTTATGAAGTGGAAAGCCACTTGAACATGTGACATGTTTTGCGGACTGGCCCTTTAAGAGGCAGACCCTAGAAGTGGACAAACCCTTGAAGAGGTGACAAATTTAAGGAATTATGTCCTTTAAGAGGTTGACCAGGGTTGTGTACAAACCCTCGAAACAACAGCATTTTAAGTGTACTGGCCCTTTAAGAGGTGGACCTGGGAAGCTTACAGACCTTTAAAATTGGCAATACTTTAAGGTGACTGGCCTATGAAGAGGATGACCATGGAAGTGGACAGTCCTTAAAGATGCATTATTGTGTGTGGGTGGCCTTCTAAGAGACAACCCTGGGAATGGACAGACCTTTGGAAATGTCAATGTGGCTTATGAAGTGGAAAGCCACTTGAACATGTGACATGTTTTGATGACTGGCCCTTTAAGAGGCAGACCCTAGAAGTGGACAAACCCTTGAAGAGGTGACAAATTTAGGGAATTATGTCCTTTAAGAGGTTGACCAGGGTTGTGTACAAACCCTCGAAACAACAGCATTTTAAGTGTACTGGCCCTTTAAGAGGTGGACCTGGGAAGCTTACAGACCTTTAAAATTGGCAATACTTTAAGGTGACTGGCCTATGAAGAGGATGACCATGGAAGTGGACAGTCCTTAAAGATGCATTATTGTGTGTGGGTGGCCTTCTAAGAGACAACCCTGGGAATGGACAGACCTTTGGAAATGTCAATGTGGCTTATGAAGTGGAAAGCCACTTGAACATGTGACATGTTTTGATGACTGGCCCTTTAAGAGGCAGACCCTAGAAGTGGACAAACCCTTGAAGAGGTGACAAATTTAGGGAATTATGTCCTTTAAGAGGTTGACCAGGGTTGTGTACAAACCCTCGAAACAACAGCATTTTAAGTGTACTGGCCCTTTAAGAGGTGGACCTGGGAAGCTTACAGACCTTTAAAATTGGCAATACTTTAAGGTGACTGGCCTATGAAGAGGATGACCATGGAAGTGGACAGTCCTTAAAGATGCATTATTGTGTGTGGGTGGCCTTCTAAGAGACAACCCTGGGAATGGACAGACCTTTGGAAATGTCAATGTGGCTTATGAAGTGGAAAGCCACTTGAACATGTGACATGTTTTGATGACTGGCCCTTTAAGAGGCAGACCCTAGAAGTGGACAAACCCTTGAAGAGGTGACAAATTTAGGGAATTATGTCCTTTAAGAGGTTGACCAGGGTTGAGTACAAACCCTTGAAACAACAGCATTTTAAGTGTACTGGCCCTTTAAGAGGTGGACCTGGGAAGCTTACAGACCTTTAAAATTGGCAATACTTTAAGGTGACTGGCCTATGAAGAGGATGACCATGGAAGTGGACAGTCCTTAAAGATGCATTATTGTGTGTGGGTGGCCTTCTAAGAGACAACCCTGGGAATGGACAGACCTTTGGAAATGTCAATGTGGCTTATGAAGTGGAAAGCCACTTGAACATGTGACATGTTTTGATGACTGGCCCTTTAAGAGGCAGACCCTAGAAGTGGACAAACCCTTGAAGAGGTGACAAATTTAGGGAATTATGTCCTTTAAGAGGTTGACCAGGGTTGTGTACAAACCCTTGAAACAACAGCATTTTAAGTGTACTGGCCCTTTAAGAGGTGGACCTGGGAAGCTTACAGACCTTTAAAATTGGCAATACTTTAAGGTGACTGGCCTATGAAGAGGATGACCATGGAAGTGGACAGTCCTTAAAGATGCATTATTGTGTGTGGGTGGCCTTCTAAGAGACAACCCTGGGAATGGACAGACCTTTGGAAATGTCAATGTGGCTTATGAAGTGGAAAGCCACTTGAACATGTGACATGTTTTGATGACTGGCCCTTTAAGAGGCAGACCCTAGAAGTGGACAAACCCTTGAAGAGGTGACAAATTTAGGGAATTATGTCCTTTAAGAGGTTGACCAGGGTTGTGTACAAACCCTTGAAACAACAGCATTTTAAGTGTACTGGCCCTTTAAGAGGTGGACCTGGGAAGCTTACAGACCTTTAAAATTGGCAATACTTTAAGGTGACTGGCCTATGAAGAGGATGACCATGGAAGTGGACAGTCCTTAAAGATGCATTATTGTGTGTGGGTGGCCTTCTAAGAGACAACCCTGGGAATGGACAGACCTTTGGAAATGTCAATGTGGCTTATGAAGTGGAAAGCCACTTGAACATGTGACATGTTTTGATGACTGGCCCTTTAAGAGGCAGACCCTAGAAGTGGACAAACCCTTGAAGAGGTGACAAATTTAGGGAATTATGTCCTTTAAGAGGTTGACCAGGGTTGAGTACAAACCCTTGAAACAACAGCATTTTAAGTGTACTGGCCCTTTAAGAGGTGGACCTGGGAAGCTTACAGACCTTTAAAATTGGCAATACTTTAAGGTGACTGGCCTATGAAGAGGATGACCATGGAAGTGGACAGTCCTTAAAGATGCATTATTGTGTGTGGGTGGCCTTCTAAGAGACAACCCTGGGAATGGACAGACCTTTGGAAATGTCAATGTGGCTTATGAAGTGGAAAGCCACTTGAACATGTGACATGTTTTGATGACTGGCCCTTTAAGAGGCAGACCCTAGAAGTGGACAAACCCTTGAAGAGGTGACAAATTTAGGGAATTATGTCCTTTAAGAGGTTGACCAGGGTTGTGTACAAACCCTTGAAACAACAGCATTTTAAGTGTACTGGCTCTTTAAGAGGTGGACCTGGGAAGCTTACAGACCTTTAAAATTGGCAATACTTTAAGGTGACTGGCCTATGAAGAGGATGACCATGGAAGTGGACAGTCCTTAAAGATGCATTATTGTGTGTGGGTGGCCTTCTAAGAGACAACCCTGGGATTGGACAGACCTTTGGAAATGTCAAAGTGGCTTATGAAGTGGAAAGCCACTTGAACATGTGACATGTTTTGCGGACTGGCCCTTTAAGAAGTAGACCCTAGAAGTGGACAAACCCTTGAAGAGGTGACAAATTTAGGGAATTATGTCCTTTAAGAGGTTGACCAGAGTTGTGTACAAACCCTCGAAACAACAGCATTTTAAGTGTACTGGCCCTTTAAGAGGTGGACCTGGGAAGCTTACAGACCTTTAAAATTGGCAATACTTTAAGGTGACTGGCCTATGAAGAGGATGACCATGGAAGTGGACAGTCCTTAAAGATGCATTATTGTGTGTGGGTGGCCTTCTAAGAGACAACCCTGGGAATGGACAGACCTTTGGAAATGTCAATGTGGCTTATGAAGTGGAAAGCCACTTGAACATGTGACATGTTTTGATGACTGGCCCTTTAAGAGGCAGACCCTAGAAGTGGACAAACCCTTGAAGAGGTGACAAATTTAGGGAATTATGTCCTTTAAGAGGTTGACCAGGGTTGTGTACAAACCCTCGAAACAACAACATTTTAAGTGTACTGGCCCTTTAAGAGGTGGACCTGGGAAGCTTACAGACCTTTAAAATTGGCAATACTTTAAGGTGACTGGCCTATGAAGAGGATGACCATGGAAGTGGACAGTCCTTAAAGATGCATTATTGTGTGTGGGTGGCCTTCTAAGAGACAACCCTGGGAATGGACAGACCTTTGGAAATGTCAATGTGGCTTATGAAGTGGAAAGCCACTTGAACATGTGACATGTTTTGCGGACTGGCCCTTTAAGAGGCAGACCCTAGAAGTGGACAAACCCTTGAAGAGATGACAAATTTAGGGAATTATGTCCTTTAAGAGGTTGACCAGGGTTGTGTACAAACCCTCGAAACAACAGCATTTTAAGTGTACTGGCCCTTTAAGAGGTGGACCTGGGAAGCTTACAGACCTTTAAAATTGGCAATACTTTAAGGTGACTGGCCTATGAAGAGGATGACCATGGAAGTGGACAGTCCTTAAAGATGCATTATTGTGTGTGGGTGGCCTTCTAAGAGACAACCCTGGGAATGGACAGACCTTTGGAAATGTCAATGTGGCTTATGAAGTGGAAAGCCACTTGAACATGTGACATGTTTTGATGACTGGCCCTTTAAGAGGCAGACCCTAGAAGTGGACAAACCCTTGAAGAGGTGACAAATTTAGGGAATTATGTCCTTTAAGAGGTTGACCAGGGTTGTGTACAAACCCTTGAAACAACAGCATTTTAAGTGTACTGGCTCTTTAAGAGGTGGACCTGGGAAGCTTACAGACCTTTAAAATTGGCAATACTTTAAGGTGACTGGCCTATGAAGAGGATGACCATGGAAGTGGACAGTCCTTAAAGATGCATTATTGTGTGTGGGTGGCCTTCTAAGAGACAACCCTGGGATTGGACAGACCTTTGGAAATGTCAATGTGGCTTATGAAGTGGAAAGCCACTTGAACATGTGACATGTTTTGCGGACTGGCCCTTTAAGAGGCAGACCCTAGAAGTGGACAAACCCTTGAAGAGGTGACAAATTTAAGGAATTATGTCCTTTAAGAGGTTGACCAGGGTTGTGTACAAACCCTCGAAACAACAGCATTTTAAGTGTACTGGCCCTTTAAGAGGTGGACCTGGGAAGCTTACAGACCTTTAAAATTGGCAATACTTTAAGGTGACTGGCCTATGAAGAGGATGACCATGGAAGTGGACAGTCCTTAAAGATGCATTATTGTGTGTGGGTGGCCTTCTAAGAGACAACCCTGGGAATGGACAGACCTTTGGAAATGTCAATGTGGCTTATGAAGTGGAAAGCCACTTGAACATGTGACATGTTTTGATGACTGGCCCTTTAAGAGGCAGACCCTAGAAGTGGACAAACCCTTGAAGAGGTGACAAATTTAGGGAATTATGTCCTTTAAGAGGTTGACCAGGGTTGTGTACAAACCCTCGAAACAACAGCATTTTAAGTGTACTGGCCCTTTAAGAGGTGGACCTGGGAAGCTTACAGACCTTTAAAATTGGCAATACTTTAAGGTGACTGGCCTATGAAGAGGATGACCATGGAAGTGGACAGTCCTTAAAGATGCATTATTGTGTGTGGGTGGCCTTCTAAGAGACAACCCTGGGAATGGACAGACCTTTGGAAATGTCAATGTGGCTTATGAAGTGGAAAGCCACTTGAACATGTGACATATTTTGATGACTGGCCCTTTAAGAGGCAGACCCTAGAAGTGGACAAACCCTTGAAGAGGTGACAAATTTAGGGAATTATGTCCTTTAAGAGGTTGACCAGGGTTGAGTACAAACCCTTGAAACAACAGCATTTTAAGTGTACTGGCCCTTTAAGAGGTGGACCTGGGAAGCTTACAGACCTTTAAAATTGGCAATACTTTAAGGTGACTGGCCTATGAAGAGGATGACCATGGAAGTGGACAGTCCTTAAAGATGCATTATTGTGTGTGGGTGGCCTTCTAAGAGACAACCCTGGGAATGGACAGACCTTTGGAAATGTCAATGTGGCTTATGAAGTGGAAAGCCACTTGAACATGTGACATGTTTTGATGACTGGCCCTTTAAGAGGCAGACCCTAGAAGTGGACAAACCCTTGAAGAGGTGACAAATTTAGGGAATTATGTCCTTTAAGAGGTTGACCAGGGTTGTGTACAAACCCTTGAAACAACAGCATTTTAAGTGTACTGGCCCTTTAAGAGGTGGACCTGGGAAGCTTACAGACCTTTAAAATTGGCAATACTTTAAGGTGACTGGCCTATGAAGAGGATGACCATGGAAGTGGACAGTCCTTAAAGATGCATTATTGTGTGTGGGTGGCCTTCTAAGAGACAACCCTGGGAATGGACAGACCTTTGGAAATGTCAATGTGGCTTATGAAGTGGAAAGCCACTTGAACATGTGACATGTTTTGATGACTGGCCCTTTAAGAGGCAGACCCTAGAAGTGGACAAACCCTTGAAGAGGTGACAAATTTAGGGAATTATGTCCTTTAAGAGGTTGACCAGGGTTGAGTACAAACCCTTGAAACAACAGCATTTTAAGTGTACTGGCCCTTTAAGAGGTGGACCTGGGAAGCTTACAGACCTTTAAAATTGGCAATACTTTAAGGTGACTGGCCTATGAAGAGGATGACCATGGAAGTGGACAGTCCTTAAAGATGCATTATTGTGTGTGGGTGGCCTTCTAAGAGACAACCCTGGGAATGGACAGACCTTTGGAAATGTCAATGTGGCTTATGAAGTGGAAAGCCACTTGAACATGTGACATGTTTTGATGACTGGCCCTTTAAGAGGCAGACCCTAGAAGTGGACAAACCCTTGAAGAGGTGACAAATTTAGGGAATTATGTCCTTTAAGAGGTTGACCAGGGTTGAGTACAAACCCTTGAAACAACAGCATTTTAAGTGTACTGGACCTTTAAGAGGTGGACCTGGGAAGCTTACAGACCTTTAAAATTGGCAATACTTTAAGGTGACTGGCCTATGAAGAGGATGACCATGGAAGTGGACAGTCCTTAAAGATGCATTATTGTGTGTGGGTGGCCTTCTAAGAGACAACCCTGGGATTGGACAGACCTTTGGAAATGTCAAAGTGGCTTATGAAGTGGAAAGCCACTTGAACATGTGACATGTTTTGCGGACTGGCCCTTTAAGAAGTAGACCCTAGAAGTGGACAAACCCTTGAAGAGGTGACAAATTTAGGGAATTATGTCCTTTAAGAGGTTGACCAGAGTTGTGTACAAACCCTCGAAACAACAGCATTTTAAGTGTACTGGCCCTTTAAGAGGTGGACCTGGGAAGCTTACAGACCTTTAAAATTGGCAATACTTTAAGGTGACTGGCCTATGAAGAGGATGACCATGGAAGTGGACAGTCCTTAAAGATGCATTATTGTGTGTGGGTGGCCTTCTAAGAGACAACCCTGGGAATGGACAGACCTTTGGAAATGTCAATGTGGCTTATGAAGTGGAAAGCCACTTGAACATGTGACATGTTTTGCGGACTGGCCCTTTAAGAGGCAGACCCTAGAAGTGGACAAACCCTTGAAGAGGTGACAAATTTAGGGAATTATGTCCTTTAAGAGGTTGACCAGGGTTGTGTACAAACCCTCGAAACAACAGCATTTTAAGTGTACTGGCCCTTTAAGAGGTGGACCTGGGAAGCTTACAGACCTTTAAAATTGGCAATACTTTAAGGTGACTGGCCTATGAAGAGGATGACCATGGAAGTGGACAGTCCTTAAAGATGCATTATTGTGTGTGGGTGGCCTTCTAAGAGACAACCCTGGGAATGGACAGACCTTTGGAAATGTCAATGTGGCTTATGAAGTGGAAAGCCACTTGAACATGTGACATGTTTTGATGACTGGCCCTTTAAGAGGCAGACCCTAGAAGTGGACAAACCCTTGAAGAGGTGACAAATTTAGGGAATTATGTCCTTTAAGAGGTTGACCAGGGTTGTGTACAAACCCTTGAAACAACAGCATTTTAAGTGTACTGGCTCTTTAAGAGGTGGACCTGGGAAGCTTACAGACCTTTAAAATTGGCAATACTTTAAGGTGACTGGCCTATGAAGAGGATGACCATGGAAGTGGACAGTCCTTAAAGATGCATTATTGTGTGTGGGTGGCCTTCTAAGAGACAACCCTGGGATTGGACAGACCTTTGGAAATGTCAATGTGGCTTATGAAGTGGAAAGCCACTTGAACATGTGACATGTTTTGCGGACTGGCCCTTTAAGAGGCAGACCCTAGAAGTGGACAAACCCTTGAAGAGGTGACAAATTTAAGGAATTATGTCCTTTAAGAGGTTGACCAGGGTTGTGTACAAACCCTCGAAACAACAGCATTTTAAGTGTACTGGCCCTTTAAGAGGTGGACCTGGGAAGCTTACAGACCTTTAAAATTGGCAATACTTTAAGGTGACTGGCCTATGAAGAGGATGACCATGGAAGTGGACAGTCCTTAAAGATGCATTATTGTGTGTGGGTGGCCTTCTAAGAGACAACCCTGGGAATGGACAGACCTTTGGAAATGTCAATGTGGCTTATGAAGTGGAAAGCCACTTGAACATGTGACATGTTTTGATGACTGGCCCTTTAAGAGGCAGACCCTAGAAGTGGACAAACCCTTGAAGAGGTGACAAATTTAGGGAATTATGTCCTTTAAGAGGTTGACCAGGGTTGTGTACAAACCCTCGAAACAACAGCATTTTAAGTGTACTGGCCCTTTAAGAGGTGGACCTGGGAAGCTTACAGACCTTTAAAATTGGCAATACTTTAAGGTGACTGGCCTATGAAGAGGATGACCATGGAAGTGGACAGTCCTTAAAGATGCATTATTGTGTGTGGGTGGCCTTCTAAGAGACAACCCTGGGAATGGACAGACCTTTGGAAATGTCAATGTGGCTTATGAAGTGGAAAGCCACTTGAACATGTGACATGTTTTGATGACTGGCCCTTTAAGAGGCAGACCCTAGAAGTGGACAAACCCTTGAAGAGGTGACAAATTTAGGGAATTATGTCCTTTAAGAGGTTGACCAGGGTTGAGTACAAACCCTTGAAACAACAGCATTTTAAGTGTACTGGCCCTTTAAGAGGTGGACCTGGGAAGCTTACAGACCTTTAAAATTGGCAATACTTTAAGGTGACTGGCCTATGAAGAGGATGACCATGGAAGTGGACAGTCCTTAAAGATGCATTATTGTGTGTGGGTGGCCTTCTAAGAGACAACCCTGGGAATGGACAGACCTTTGGAAATGTCAATGTGGCTTATGAAGTGGAAAGCCACTTGAACATGTGACATGTTTTGATGACTGGCCCTTTAAGAGGCAGACCCTAGAAGTGGACAAACCCTTGAAGAGGTGACAAATTTAGGGAATTATGTCCTTTAAGAGGTTGACCAGGGTTGTGTACAAACCCTTGAAACAACAGCATTTTAAGTGTACTGGCCCTTTAAGAGGTGGACCTGGGAAGCTTACAGACCTTTAAAATTGGCAATACTTTAAGGTGACTGGCCTATGAAGAGGATGACCATGGAAGTGGACAGTCCTTAAAGATGCATTATTGTGTGTGGGTGGCCTTCTAAGAGACAACCCTGGGAATGGACAGACCTTTGGAAATGTCAATGTGGCTTATGAAGTGGAAAGCCACTTGAACATGTGACATGTTTTGATGACTGGCCCTTTAAGAGGCAGACCCTAGAAGTGGACAAACCCTTGAAGAGGTGACAAATTTAGGGAATTATGTCCTTTAAGAGGTTGACCAGGGTTGAGTACAAACCCTTGAAACAACAGCATTTTAAGTGTACTGGCCCTTTAAGAGGTGGACCTGGGAAGCTTACAGACCTTTAAAATTGGCAATACTTTAAGGTGACTGGCCTATGAAGAGGATGACCATGGAAGTGGACAGTCCTTAAAGATGCATTATTGTGTGTGGGTGGCCTTCTAAGAGACAACCCTGGGAATGGACAGACCTTTGGAAATGTCAATGTGGCTTATGAAGTGGAAAGCCACTTGAACATGTGACATGTTTTGATGACTGGCCCTTTAAGAGGCAGACCCTAGAAGTGGACAAACCCTTGAAGAGGTGACAAATTTAGGGAATTATGTCCTTTAAGAGGTTGACCAGGGTTGAGTACAAACCCTTGAAACAACAGCATTTTAAGTGTACTGGACCTTTAAGAGGTGGACCTGGGAAGCTTACAGACCTTTAAAATTGGCAATACTTTAAGGTGACTGGCCTATGAAGAGGATGACCATGGAAGTGGACAGTCCTTAAAGATGCATTATTGTGTGTGGGTGGCCTTCTAAGAGACAACCCTGGGAATGGACAGACCTTTGGAAATGTCAATGTGGCTTATGAAGTGGAAAGCCACTTGAACATGTGACATGTTTTGATGACTGGCCCTTTAAGAGGCAGACCCTAGAAGTGGACAAACCCTTGAAGAGGTGACAAATTTAGGGAATTATGTCCTTTAAGAGGTTGACCAGGGTTGTGTACAAACCCTTGAAACAACAGCATTTTAAGTGTACTGGCTCTTTAAGAGGTGGACCTGGGAAGCTTACAGACCTTTAAAATTGGCAATACTTTAAGGTGACTGGCCTATGAAGAGGATGACCATGGAAGTGGACAGTCCTTAAAGATGCATTATTGTGTGTGGGTGGCCTTCTAAGAGACAACCCTGGGAATGGACAGACCTTTGGAAATGTCAATGTGGCTTATGAAGTGGAAAGCCACTTGAACATGTGACATGTTTTGATGACTGGCCCTTTAAGAGGCAGACCCTAGAAGTGGACAAACCCTTGAAGAGGTGACAAATTTAGGGAATTATGTCCTTTAAGAGGTTGACCAGGGTTGAGTACAAACCCTTGAAACAACAGCATTTTAAGTGTACTGGCCCTTTAAGAGGTGGACCTGGGAAGCTTACAGACCTTTAAAATTGGCAATACTTTAAGGTGACTGGCCTATGAAGAGGATGACCATGGAAGTGGACAGTCCTTAAAGATGCATTATTGTGTGTGGGTGGCCTTCTAAGAGACAACCCTGGGAATGGACAGACCTTTGGAAATGTCAATGTGGCTTATGAAGTGGAAAGCCACTTGAACATGTGACATGTTTTGATGACTGGCCCTTTAAGAGGCAGACCCTAGAAGTGGACAAACCCTTGAAGAGGTGACAAATTTAGGGAATTATGTCCTTTAAGAGGTTGACCAGGGTTGTGTACAAACCCTTGAAACAACAGCATTTTAAGTGTACTGGCCCTTTAAGAGGTGGACCTGGGAAGCTTACAGACCTTTAAAATTGGCAATACTTTAAGGTGACTGGCCTATGAAGAGGATGACCATGGAAGTGGACAGTCCTTAAAGATGCATTATTGTGTGTGGGTGGCCTTCTAAGAGACAACCCTGGGAATGGACAGACCTTTGGAAATGTCAATGTGGCTTATGAAGTGGAAAGCCACTTGAACATGTGACATGTTTTGATGACTGGCCCTTTAAGAGGCAGACCCTAGAAGTGGACAAACCCTTGAAGAGGTGACAAATTTAGGGAATTATGTCCTTTAAGAGGTTGACCAGGGTTGTGTACAAACCCTTGAAACAACAGCATTTTAAGTGTACTGGCCCTTTAAGAGGTGGACCTGGGAAGCTTACAGACCTTTAAAATTGGCAATACTTTAAGGTGACTGGCCTATGAAGAGGATGACCATGGAAGTGGACAGTCCTTAAAGATGCATTATTGTGTGTGGGTGGCCTTCTAAGAGACAACCCTGGGAATGGACAGACCTTTGGAAATGTCAATGTGGCTTATGAAGTGGAAAGCCACTTGAACATGTGACATGTTTTGATGACTGGCCCTTTAAGAGGCAGACCCTAGAAGTGGACAAACCCTTGAAGAGGTGACAAATTTAGGGAATTATGTCCTTTAAGAGGTTGACCAGGGTTGAGTACAAACCCTTGAAACAACAGCATTTTAAGTGTACTGGCTCTTTAAGAGGTGGACCTGGGAAGCTTACAGACCTTTAAAATTGGCAATACTTTAAGGTGACTGGCCTATGAAGAGGATGACCATGGAAGTGGACAGTCCTTAAAGATGCATTATTGTGTGTGGGTGGCCTTCTAAGAGACAACCCTGGGATTGGACAGACCTTTGGAAATGTCAAAGTGGCTTATGAAGTGGAAAGCCACTTGAACATGTGACATGTTTTGCGGACTGGCCCTTTAAGAAGTAGACCCTAGAAGTGGACAAACCCTTGAAGAGGTGACAAATTTAGGGAATTATGTCCTTTAAGAGGTTGACCAGAGTTGTGTACAAACCCTCGAAACAACAGCATTTTAAGTGTACTGGCCCTTTAAGAGGTGGACCTGGGAAGCTTACAGACCTTTAAAATTGGCAATACTTTAAGGTGACTGGCCTATGAAGAGGATGACCATGGAAGTGGACAGTCCTTAAAGATGCATTATTGTGTGTGGGTGGCCTTCTAAGAGACAACCCTGGGAATGGACAGACCTTTGGAAATGTCAATGTGGCTTATGAAGTGGAAAGCCACTTGAACATGTGACATGTTTTGATGACTGGCCCTTTAAGAGGCAGACCCTAGAAGTGGACAAACCCTTGAAGAGGTGACAAATTTAGGGAATTATGTCCTTTAAGAGGTTGACCAGGGTTGTGTACAAACCCTCGAAACAACAACATTTTAAGTGTACTGGCCCTTTAAGAGGTGGACCTGGGAAGCTTACAGACCTTTAAAATTGGCAATACTTTAAGGTGACTGGCCTATGAAGAGGATGACCATGGAAGTGGACAGTCCTTAAAGATGCATTATTGTGTGTGGGTGGCCTTCTAAGAGACAACCCTGGGAATGGACAGACCTTTGGAAATGTCAATGTGGCTTATGAAGTGGAAAGCCACTTGAACATGTGACATGTTTTGCGGACTGGCCCTTTAAGAGGCAGACCCTAGAAGTGGACAAACCCTTGAAGAGGTGACAAATTTAGGGAATTATGTCCTTTAAGAGGTTGACCAGGGTTGTGTACAAACCCTCGAAACAACAGCATTTTAAGTGTACTGGCCCTTTAAGAGGTGGACCTGGGAAGCTTACAGACCTTTAAAATTGGCAATACTTTAAGGTGACTGGCCTATGAAGAGGATGACCATGGAAGTGGACAGTCCTTAAAGATGCATTATTGTGTGTGGGTGGCCTTCTAAGAGACAACCCTGGGAATGGACAGACCTTTGGAAATGTCAATGTGGCTTATGAAGTGGAAAGCCACTTGAACATGTGACATGTTTTGATGACTGGCCCTTTAAGAGGCAGACCCTAGAAGTGGACAAACCCTTGAAGAGGTGACAAATTTAGGGAATTATGTCCTTTAAGAGGTTGACCAGGGTTGTGTACAAACCCTTGAAACAACAGCATTTTAAGTGTACTGGCTCTTTAAGAGGTGGACCTGGGAAGCTTACAGACCTTTAAAATTGGCAATACTTTAAGGTGACTGGCCTATGAAGAGGATGACCATGGAAGTGGACAGTCCTTAAAGATGCATTATTGTGTGTGGGTGGCCTTCTAAGAGACAACCCTGGGATTGGACAGACCTTTGGAAATGTCAATGTGGCTTATGAAGTGGAAAGCCACTTGAACATGTGACATGTTTTGCGGACTGGCCCTTTAAGAGGCAGACCCTAGAAGTGGACAAACCCTTGAAGAGGTGACAAATTTAAGGAATTATGTCCTTTAAGAGGTTGACCAGGGTTGTGTACAAACCCTCGAAACAACAGCATTTTAAGTGTACTGGCCCTTTAAGAGGTGGACCTGGGAAGCTTACAGACCTTTAAAATTGGCAATACTTTAAGGTGACTGGCCTATGAAGAGGATGACCATGGAAGTGGACAGTCCTTAAAGATGCATTATTGTGTGTGGGTGGCCTTCTAAGAGACAACCCTGGGAATGGACAGACCTTTGGAAATGTCAATGTGGCTTATGAAGTGGAAAGCCACTTGAACATGTGACATGTTTTGATGACTGGCCCTTTAAGAGGCAGACCCTAGAAGTGGACAAACCCTTGAAGAGGTGACAAATTTAGGGAATTATGTCCTTTAAGAGGTTGACCAGGGTTGTGTACAAACCCTCGAAACAACAGCATTTTAAGTGTACTGGCCCTTTAAGAGGTGGACCTGGGAAGCTTACAGACCTTTAAAATTGGCAATACTTTAAGGTGACTGGCCTATGTAGAGGATGACCATGGAAGTGGACAGTCCTTAAAGATGCATTATTGTGTGTGGGTGGCCTTCTAAGAGACAACCCTGGGAATGGACAGACCTTTGGAAATGTCAATGTGGCTTATGAAGTGGAAAGCCACTTGAACATGTGACATGTTTTGATGACTGGCCCTTTAAGAGGCAGACCCTAGAAGTGGACAAACCCTTGAAGAGGTGACAAATTTAGGGAATTATGTCCTTTAAGAGGTTGACCAGGGTTGAGTACAAACCCTTGAAACAACAGCATTTTAAGTGTACTGGCCCTTTAAGAGGTGGACCTGGGAAGCTTACAGACCTTTAAAATTGGCAATACTTTAAGGTGACTGGCCTATGAAGAGGATGACCATGGAAGTGGACAGTCCTTAAAGATGCATTATTGTGTGTGGGTGGCCTTCTAAGAGACAACCCTGGGAATGGACAGACCTTTGGAAATGTCAATGTGGCTTATGAAGTGGAAAGCCACTTGAACATGTGACATGTTTTGATGACTGGCCCTTTAAGAGGCAGACCCTAGAAGTGGACAAACCCTTGAAGAGGTGACAAATTTAGGGAATTATGTCCTTTAAGAGGTTGACCAGGGTTGTGTACAAACCCTTGAAACAACAGCATTTTAAGTGTACTGGCCCTTTAAGAGGTGGACCTGGGAAGCTTACAGACCTTTAAAATTGGCAATACTTTAAGGTGACTGGCCTATGAAGAGGATGACCATGGAAGTGGACAGTCCTTAAAGATGCATTATTGTGTGTGGGTGGCCTTCTAAGAGACAACCCTGGGAATGGACAGACCTTTGGAAATGTCAATGTGGCTTATGAAGTGGAAAGCCACTTGAACATGTGACATGTTTTGATGACTGGCCCTTTAAGAGGCAGACCCTAGAAGTGGACAAACCCTTGAAGAGGTGACAAATTTAGGGAATTATGTCCTTTAAGAGGTTGACCAGGGTTGAGTACAAACCCTTGAAACAACAGCATTTTAAGTGTACTGGCCCTTTAAGAGGTGGACCTGGGAAGCTTACAGACCTTTAAAATTGGCAATACTTTAAGGTGACTGGCCTATGAAGAGGATGACCATGGAAGTGGACAGTCCTTAAAGATGCATTATTGTGTGTGGGTGGCCTTCTAAGAGACAACCCTGGGAATGGACAGACCTTTGGAAATGTCAATGTGGCTTATGAAGTGGAAAGCCACTTGAACATGTGACATGTTTTGATGACTGGCCCTTTAAGAGGCAGACCCTAGAAGTGGACAAACCCTTGAAGAGGTGACAAATTTAGGGAATTATGTCCTTTAAGAGGTTGACCAGGGTTGAGTACAAACCCTTGAAACAACAGCATTTTAAGTGTACTGGACCTTTAAGAGGTGGACCTGGGAAGCTTACAGACCTTTAAAATTGGCAATACTTTAAGGTGACTGGCCTATGAAGAGGATGACCATGGAAGTGGACAGTCCTTAAAGATGCATTATTGTGTGTGGGTGGCCTTCTAAGAGACAACCCTGGGAATGGACAGACCTTTGGAAATGTCAATGTGGCTTATGAAGTGGAAAGCCACTTGAACATGTGACATGTTTTGATGACTGGCCCTTTAAGAGGCAGACCCTAGAAGTGGACAAACCCTTGAAGAGGTGACAAATTTAGGGAATTATGTCCTTTAAGAGGTTGACCAGGGTTGTGTACAAACCCTTGAAACAACAGTATTTTAAGTGTACTGGCTCTTTAAGAGGTGGACCTGGGAAGCTTACAGACCTTTAAAATTGGCAATACTTTAAGGTGACTGGCCTATGAAGAGGATGACCATGGAAGTGGACAGTCCTTAAAGATGCATTATTGTGTGTGGGTGGCCTTCTAAGAGACAACCCTGGGATTGGACAGACCTTTGGAAATGTCAAAGTGGCTTATGAAGTGGAAAGCCACTTGAACATGTGACATGTTTTGCGGACTGGCCCTTTAAGAAGCAGACCCTAGAAGTGGACAAACCCTTGAAGAGGTGACAAATTTAGGGAATTATGTCCTTTAAGAGGTTGACCAGGGTTGTGTACAAACCCTCGAAACAACAGCATTTTAAGTGTACTGGCCCTTTAAGAGGTGGACCTGGGAAGCTTACAGACCTTTAAAATTGGCAATACTTTAAGGTGACTGGCCTATGAAGAGGATGACCATGGAAGTGGACAGTCCTTAAAGATGCATTATTGTGTGTGGGTGGCCTTCTAAGAGACAACCCTGGGAATGGACAGACCTTTGGAAATGTCAATGTGGCTTATGAAGTGGAAAGCCACTTGAACATGTGACATGTTTTGATGACTGGCCCTTTAAGAGGCAGACCCTAGAAGTGGACAAACCCTTGAAGAGGTGACAAATTTAGGGAATTATGTCCTTTAAGAGGTTGACCAGGGTTGTGTACAAACCCTCGAAACAACAACATTTTAAGTGTACTGGCCCTTTAAGAGGTGGACCTGGGAAGCTTACAGACCTTTAAAATTGGCAATACTTTAAGGTGACTGGCCTATGAAGAGGATGACCATGGAAGTGGACAGTCCTTAAAGATGCATTATTGTGTGTGGGTGGCCTTCTAAGAGACAACCCTGGGAATGGACAGACCTTTGGAAATGTCAATGTGGCTTATGAAGTGGAAAGCCACTTGAACATGTGACATGTTTTGATGACTGGCCCTTTAAGAGGCAGACCCTAGAAGTGGACAAACCCTTGAAGAGGTGACAAATTTAGGGAATTATGTCCTTTAAGAGGTTGACCAGGGTTGTGTACAAACCCTTGAAACAACAGCATTTTAAGTGTACTGGCCCTTTAAGAGGTGGACCTGGGAAGCTTACAGACCTTTAAAATTGGCAATACTTTAAGGTGACTGGCCTATGAAGAGGATGACCATGGAAGTGGACAGTCCTTAAAGATGCATTATTGTGTGTGGGTGGCCTTCTAAGAGACAACCCTGGGAATGGACAGACCTTTGGAAATGTCAATGTGGCTTATGAAGTGGAAAGCCACTTGAACATGTGACATGTTTTGATGACTGGCCCTTTAAGAGGCAGACCCTAGAAGTGGACAAACCCTTGAAGAGGTGACAAATTTAGGGAATTATGTCCTTTAAGAGGTTGACCAGGGTTGAGTACAAACCCTTGAAACAACAGCATTTTAAGTGTACTGGCCCTTTAAGAGGTGGACCTGGGAAGCTTACAGACCTTTAAAATTGGCAATACTTTAAGGTGACTGGCCTATGAAGAGGATGACCATGGAAGTGGACAGTCCTTAAAGATGCATTATTGTGTGTGGGTGGCCTTCTAAGAGACAACCCTGGGAATGGACAGACCTTTGGAAATGTCAATGTGGCTTATGAAGTGGAAAGCCACTTTAACATGTGACATGTTTTGATGACTGGCCCTTTAAGAGGCAGACCCTAGAAGTGGACAAACCCTTGAAGAGGTGACAAATTTAGGGAATTATGTCCTTTAAGAGGTTGACCAGGGTTGAGTACAAACCCTTGAAACAACAGCATTTTAAGTGTACTGGCCCTTTAAGAGGTGGACCTGGGAAGCTTACAGACCTTTAAAATTGGCAATACTTTAAGGTGACTGGCCTATGAAGAGGATGACCATGGAAGTGGACAGTCCTTAAAGATGCATTATTGTGTGTGGGTGGCCTTCTAAGAGACAACCCTGGGAATGGACAGACCTTTGGAAATGTCAATGTGGCTTATGAAGTGGAAAGCCACTTGAACATGTGACATGTTTTGATGACTGGCCCTTTAAGAGGCAGACCCTAGAAGTGGACAAACCCTTGAAGAGGTGACAAATTTAGGGAATTATGTCCTTTAAGAGGTTGACCAGGGTTGTGTACAAACCCTTGAAACAACAGCATTTTAAGTGTACTGGCTCTTTAAGAGGTGGACCTGGGAAGCTTACAGACCTTTAAAATTGGCAATACTTTAAGGTGACTGGCCTATGAAGAGGATGACCATGGAAGTGGACAGTCCTTAAAGATGCATTATTGTGTGTGGGTGGCCTTCTAAGAGACAACCCTGGGATTGGACAGACCTTTGGAAATGTCAAAGTGGCTTATGAAGTGGAAAGCCACTTGAACATGTGACATGTTTTGCGGACTGGCCCTTTAAGAAGTAGACCCTAGAAGTGGACAAACCCTTGAAGAGGTGACAAATTTAGGGAATTATGTCCTTTAAGAGGTTGACCAGAGTTGTGTACAAACCCTCGAAACAACAGCATTTTAAGTGTACTGGCCCTTTAAGAGGTGGACCTGGGAAGCTTACAGACCTTTAAAATTGGCAATACTTTAAGGTGACTGGCCTATGAAGAGGATGACCATGGAAGTGGACAGTCCTTAAAGATGCATTATTGTGTGTGGGTGGCCTTCTAAGAGACAACCCTGGGAATGGACAGACCTTTGGAAATGTCAATGTGGCTTATGAAGTGGAAAGCCACTTGAACATGTGACATGTTTTGATGACTGGCCCTTTAAGAGGCAGACCCTAGAAGTGGACAAACCCTTGAAGAGGTGACAAATTTAGGGAATTATGTCCTTTAAGAGGTTGACCAGGGTTGTGTACAAACCCTTGAAACAACAGCATTTTAAGTGTACTGGCTCTTTAAGAGGTGGACCTGGGAAGCTTACAGACCTTTAAAATTGGCAATACTTTAAGGTGACTGGCCTATGAAGAGGATGACCATGGAAGTGGACAGTCCTTAAAGATGCATTATTGTGTGTGGGTGGCCTTCTAAGAGACAACCCTGGGATTGGACAGACCTTTGGAAATGTCAAAGTGGCTTATGAAGTGGAAAGCCACTTGAACATGTGACATGTTTTGCGGACTGGCCCTTTAAGAAGTAGACCCTAGAAGTGGACAAACCCTTGAAGAGGTGACAAATTTAGGGAATTATGTCCTTTAAGAGGTTGACCAGAGTTGTGTACAAACCCTCGAAACAACAGCATTTTAAGTGTACTGGCCCTTTAAGAGGTGGACCTGGGAAGCTTACAGACCTTTAAAATTGGCAATACTTTAAGGTGACTGGCCTATGAAGAGGATGACCATGGAAGTGGACAGTCCTTAAAGATGCATTATTGTGTGTGGGTGGCCTTCTAAGAGACAACCCTGGGAATGGACAGACCTTTGGAAATGTCAATGTGGCTTATGAAGTGGAAAGCCACTTGAACATGTGACATGTTTTGATGACTGGCCCTTTAAGAGGCAGACCCTAGAAGTGGACAAACCCTTGAAGAGGTGACAAATTTAGGGAATTATGTCCTTTAAGAGGTTGACCAGGGTTGTGTACAAACCCTCGAAACAACAACATTTTAAGTGTACTGGCCCTTTAAGAGGTGGACCTGGGAAGCTTACAGACCTTTAAAATTGGCAATACTTTAAGGTGACTGGCCTATGAAGAGGATGACCATGGAAGTGGACAGTCCTTAAAGATGCATTATTGTGTGTGGGTGGCCTTCTAAGAGACAACCCTGGGAATGGACAGACCTTTGGAAATGTCAATGTGGCTTATGAAGTGGAAAGCCACTTGAACATGTGACATGTTTTGATGACTGGCCCTTTAAGAGGCAGACCCTAGAAGTGGACAAACCCTTGAAGAGGTGACAAATTTAGGGAATTATGTCCTTTAAGAGGTTGACCAGGGTTGAGTACAAACCCTTGAAACAACAGCATTTTAAGTGTACTGGCCCTTTAAGAGGTGGACCTGGGAAGCTTACAGACCTTTAAAATTGGCAATACTTTAAGGTGACTGGCCTATGAAGAGGATGACCATGGAAGTGGACAGTCCTTAAAGATGCATTATTGTGTGTGGGTGGCCTTCTAAGAGACAACCCTGGGAATGGACAGACCTTTGGAAATGTCAATGTGGCTTATGAAGTGGAAAGCCACTTGAACATGTGACATGTTTTGATGACTGGCCCTTTAAGAGGCAGACCCTAGAAGTGGACAAACCCTTGAAGAGGTGACAAATTTAGGGAATTATGTCCTTTAAGAGGTTGACCAGGGTTGTGTACAAACCCTCGAAACAACAGCATTTTAAGTGTACTGGCCCTTTAAGAGGTGGACCTGGGAAGCTTACAGACCTTTAAAATTGGCAATACTTTAAGGTGACTGGCCTATGAAGAGGATGACCATGGAAGTGGACAGTCCTTAAAGATGCATTATTGTGTGTGGGTGGCCTTCTAAGAGACAACCCTGGGAATGGACAGACCTTTGGAAATGTCAATGTGGCTTATGAAGTGGAAAGCCACTTGAACATGTGACATGTTTTGATGACTGGCCCTTTAAGAGGCAGACCCTAGAAGTGGACAAACCCTTGAAGAGGTGACAAATTTAGGGAATTATGTCCTTTAAGAGGTTGACCAGGGTTGTGTACAAACCCTTGAAACAACAGCATTTTAAGTGTACTGGCTCTTTAAGAGGTGGACCTGGGAAGCTTACAGACCTTTAAAATTGGCAATACTTTAAGGTGACTGGCCTATGAAGAGGATGACCATGGAAGTGGACAGTCCTTAAAGATGCATTATTGTGTGTGGGTGGCCTTCTAAGAGACAACCCTGGGATTGGACAGACCTTTGGAAATGTCAATGTGGCTTATGAAGTGGAAAGCCACTTGAACATGTGACATGTTTTGATGACTGGCCCTTTAAGAGGCAGACCCTAGAAGTGGACAAACCCTTGAAGAGGTGACAAATTTAGGGAATTATGTCCTTTAAGAGGTTGACCAGGGTTGTGTACAAACCCTTGAAACAACAGCATTTTAAGTGTACTGGCTCTTTAAGAGGTGGACCTGGGAAGCTTACAGACCTTTAAAATTGGCAATACTTTAAGGTGACTGGCCTATGAAGAGGATGACCATGGAAGTGGACAGTCCTTAAAGATGCATTATTGTGTGTGGGTGGCCTTCTAAGAGACAACCCTGGGATTGGACAGACCTTTGGAAATGTCAATGTGGCTTATGAAGTGGAAAGCCACTTGAACATGTGACATGTTTTGCGGACTGGCCCTTTAAGAGGCAGACCCTAGAAGTGGACAAACCCTTGAAGAGGTGACAAATTTAAGGAATTATGTCCTTTAAGAGGTTGACCAGGGTTGTGTACAAACCCTCGAAACAACAGCATTTTAAGTGTACTGGCCCTTTAAGAGGTGGACCTGGGAAGCTTACAGACCTTTAAAATTGGCAATACTTTAAGGTGACTGGCCTATGAAGAGGATGACCATGGAAGTGGACAGTCCTTAAAGATGCATTATTGTGTGTGGGTGGCCTTCTAAGAGACAACCCTGGGAATGGACAGACCTTTGGAAATGTCAATGTGGCTTATGAAGTGGAAAGCCACTTGAACATGTGACATGTTTTGATGACTGGCCCTTTAAGAGGCAGACCCTAGAAGTGGACAAACCCTTGAAGAGGTGACAAATTTAGGGAATTATGTCCTTTAAGAGGTTGACCAGGGTTGTGTACAAACCCTCGAAACAACAGCATTTTAAGTGTACTGGCCCTTTAAGAGGTGGACCTGGGAAGCTTACAGACCTTTAAAATTGGCAATACTTTAAGGTGACTGGCCTATGAAGAGGATGACCATGGAAGTGGACAGTCCTTAAAGATGCATTATTGTGTGTGGGTGGCCTTCTAAGAGACAACCCTGGGAATGGACAGACCTTTGGAAATGTCAATGTGGCTTATGAAGTGGAAAGCCACTTGAACATGTGACATGTTTTGATGACTGGCCCTTTAAGAGGCAGACCCTAGAAGTGGACAAACCCTTGAAGAGGTGACAAATTTAGGGAATTATGTCCTTTAAGAGGTTGACCAGGGTTGAGTACAAACCCTTGAAACAACAGCATTTTAAGTGTACTGGCCCTTTAAGAGGTGGACCTGGGAAGCTTACAGACCTTTAAAATTGGCAATACTTTAAGGTGACTGGCCTATGAAGAGGATGACCATGGAAGTGGACAGTCCTTAAAGATGCATTATTGTGTGTGGGTGGCCTTCTAAGAGACAACCCTGGGAATGGACAGACCTTTGGAAATGTCAATGTGGCTTATGAAGTGGAAAGCCACTTGAACATGTGACATGTTTTGATGACTGGCCCTTTAAGAGGCAGACCCTAGAAGTGGACAAACCCTTGAAGAGGTGACAAATTTAGGGAATTATGTCCTTTAAGAGGTTGACCAGGGTTGTGTACAAACCCTTGAAACAACAGCATTTTAAGTGTACTGGCCCTTTAAGAGGTGGACCTGGGAAGCTTACAGACCTTTAAAATTGGCAATACTTTAAGGTGACTGGCCTATGAAGAGGATGACCATGGAAGTGGACAGTCCTTAAAGATGCATTATTGTGTGTGGGTGGCCTTCTAAGAGACAACCCTGGGAATGGACAGACCTTTGGAAATGTCAATGTGGCTTATGAAGTGGAAAGCCACTTGAACATGTGACATGTTTTGATGACTGGCCCTTTAAGAGGCAGACCCTAGAAGTGGACAAACCCTTGAAGAGGTGACAAATTTAGGGAATTATGTCCTTTAAGAGGTTGACCAGGGTTGAGTACAAACCCTTGAAACAACAGCATTTTAAGTGTACTGGCCCTTTAAGAGGTGGACCTGGGAAGCTTACAGACCTTTAAAATTGGCAATACTTTAAGGTGACTGGCCTATGAAGAGGATGACCATGGAAGTGGACAGTCCTTAAAGATGCATTATTGTGTGTGGGTGGCCTTCTAAGAGACAACCCTGGGAATGGACAGACCTTTGGAAATGTCAATGTGGCTTATGAAGTGGAAAGCCACTTGAACATGTGACATGTTTTGATGACTGGCCCTTTAAGAGGCAGACCCTAGAAGTGGACAAACCCTTGAAGAGGTGACAAATTTTGGGAATTATGTCCTTTAAGAGGTTGACCAGGGTTGTGTACAAACCCTTGAAACAACAGCATTTTAAGTGTACTAGCCCTTTAAGAGGTGGACCTGGGAAGCTTACAGACCTTTAAAATTGGCAATACTTTAAGGTGACTGGCCTATGAAGAGGATGACCATGGAAGTGGACAGTCCTTAAAGATGCATTATTGTGTGTGGGTGGCCTTCTAAGAGACAACCCTGGGAATGGACAGACCTTTGGAAATGTCAATGTGGCTTATGAAGTGGAAAGCCACTTGAACATGTGACATGTTTTGATGACTGGCCCTTTAAGAGGCAGACCCTAGAAGTGGACAAACCCTTGAAGAGGTGACAAATTTAGGGAATTATGTCCTTTAAGAGGTTGACCAGGGTTGAGTACAAACCCTTGAAACAACAGCATTTTAAGTGTACTGGACCTTTAAGAGGTGGACCTGGGAAGCTTACAGACCTTTAAAATTGGCAATACTTTAAGGTGACTGGCCTATGAAGAGGATGACCATGGAAGTGGACAGTCCTTAAAGATGCATTATTGTGTGTGGGTGGCCTTCTAAGAGACAACCCTGGGAATGGACAGACCTTTGGAAATGTCAATGTGGCTTATGAAGTGGAAAGCCACTTGAACATGTGACATGTTTTGATGACTGGCCCTTTAAGAGGCAGACCCTAGAAGTGGACAAACCCTTGAAGAGGTGACAAATTTAGGGAATTATGTCCTTTAAGAGGTTGACCAGGGTTGTGTACAAACCCTTGAAACAACAGCATTTTAAGTGTACTGGCTCTTTAAGAGGTGGACCTGGGAAGCTTACAGACCTTTAAAATTGGCAATACTTTAAGGTGACTGGCCTATGAAGAGGATGACCATGGAAGTGGACAGTCCTTAAAGATGCATTATTGTGTGTGGGTGGCCTTCTAAGAGACAACCCTGGGATTGGACAGACCTTTGGAAATGTCAAAGTGGCTTATGAAGTGGAAAGCCACTTGAACATGTGACATGTTTTGCGGACTGGCCCTTTAAGAAGCAGACCCTAGAAGTGGACAAACCCTTGAAGAGGTGACAAATTTAGGGAATTATGTCCTTTAAGAGGTTGACCAGGGTTGTGTACAAACCCTCGAAACAACAGCATTTTAAGTGTACTAGCCCTTTAAGAGGTGGACCTGGGAAGCTTACAGACCTTTAAAATTGGCAATACTTTAAGGTGACTGGCCTATGAAGAGGATGACCATGGAAGTGGACAGTCCTTAAAGATGCATTATTGTGTGTGGGTGGCCTTCTAAGAGACAACCCTGGGAATGGACAGACCTTTGGAAATGTCAATGTGGCTTATGAAGTGGAAAGCCACTTGAACATGTGACATGTTTTGATGACTGGCCCTTTAAGAGGCAGACCCTAGAAGTGGACAAACCCTTGAAGAGGTGACAAATTTAGGGAATTATGTCCTTTAAGAGGTTGACCAGGGTTGTGTACAAACCCTTGAAACAACAGCATTTTAAGTGTACTGGCCCTTTAAGAGGTGGACCTGGGAAGCTTACAGACCTTTAAAATTGGCAATACTTTAAGGTGACTGGCCTATGAAGAGGATGACCATGGAAGTGGACAGTCCTTAAAGATGCATTATTGTGTGTGGGTGGCCTTCTAAGAGACAACCCTGGGAATGGACAGACCTTTGGAAATGTCAATGTGGCTTATGAAGTGGAAAGCCACTTGAACATGTGACATGTTTTGATGACTGGCCCTTTAAGAGGCAGACCCTAGAAGTGGACAAACCCTTGAAGAGGTGACAAATTTAGGGAATTATGTCCTTTAAGAGGTTGACCAGGGTTGAGTACAAACCCTTGAAACAACAGCATTTTAAGTGTACTGGCCCTTTAAGAGGTGGACCTGGGAAGCTTACAGACCTTTAAAATTGGCAATACTTTAAGGTGACTGGCCTATGAAGAGGATGACCATGGAAGTGGACAGTCCTTAAAGATGCATTATTGTGTGTGGGTGGCCTTCTAAGAGACAACCCTGGGAATGGACAGACCTTTGGAAATGTCAATGTGGCTTATGAAGTGGAAAGCCACTTGAACATGTGACATGTTTTGATGACTGGCCCTTTAAGAGGCAGACCCTAGAAGTGGACAAACCCTTGAAGAGGTGACAAATTTAGGGAATTATGTCCTTTAAGAGGTTGACCAGGGTTGTGTACAAACCCTTGAAACAACAGCATTTTAAGTGTACTGGCTCTTTAAGAGGTGGACCTGGGAAGCTTACAGACCTTTAAAATTGGCAATACTTTAAGGTGACTGGCCTATGAAGAGGATGACCATGGAAGTGGACAGTCCTTAAAGATGCATTTTTGTGTGTGGGTGGCCTTCTAAGAGACAACCCTGGGATTGGACAGACCTTTGGAAATGTCAAAGTGGCTTATGAAGTGGAAAGCCACTTGAACATGTGACATGTTTTGCGGACTGGCCCTTTAAGAAGCAGACCCTAGAAGTGGACAAACCCTTGAAGAGGTGACAAATTTAGGGAATTATGTCCTTTAAGAGGTTGACCAGGGTTGTGTACAAACCCTCGAAACAACAGCATTTTAAGTGTACTGGCCCTTTAAGAGGTGGACCTGGGAAGCTTACAGACCTTTAAAATTGGCAATACTTTAAGGTGACTGGCCTATGAAGAGGATGACCATGGAAGTGGACAGTCCTTAAAGATGCATTATTGTGTGTGGGTGGCCTTCTAAGAGACAACCCTGGGAATGGACAGACCTTTGGAAATGTCAATGTGGCTTATGAAGTGGAAAGCCACTTGAACATGTGACATGTTTTGATGACTGGCCCTTTAAGAGGCAGACCCTAGAAGTGGACAAACCCTTGAAGAGGTGACAAATTTAGGGAATTATGTCCTTTAAGAGGTTGACCAGGGTTGTGTACAAACCCTTGAAACAACAGCATTTTAAGTGTACTGGCCCTTTAAGAGGTGGACCTGGGAAGCTTACAGACCTTTAAAATTGGCAATACTTTAAGGTGACTGGCCTATGAAGAGGATGACCATGGAAGTGGACAGTCCTTAAAGATGCATTATTGTGTGTGGGTGGCCTTCTAAGAGACAACCCTGGGAATGGACAGACCTTTGGAAATGTCAATGTGGCTTATGAAGTGGAAAGCCACTTGAACATGTGACATGTTTTGATGACTGGCCCTTTAAGAGGCAGACCCTAGAAGTGGACAAACCCTTGAAGAGGTGACAAATTTAGGGAATTATGTCCTTTAAGAGGTTGACCAGGGTTGTGTACAAACCCTTGAAACAACAGCATTTTAAGTGTACTGGCTCTTTAAGAGGTGGACCTGGGAAGCTTACAGACCTTTAAAATTGGCAATACTTTAAGGTGACTGGCCTATGAAGAGGATGACCATGGAAGTGGACAGTCCTTAAAGATGCATTATTGTGTGTGGGTGGCCTTCTAAGAGACAACCCTGGGATTGGACAGACCTTTGGAAATGTCAAAGTGGCTTATGAAGTGGAAAGCCACTTGAACATGTGACATGTTTTGCGGACTGGCCCTTTAAGAAGTAGACCCTAGAAGTGGACAAACCCTTGAAGAGGTGACAAATTTAGGGAATTATGTCCTTTAAGAGGTTGACCAGAGTTGTGTACAAACCCTCGAAACAACAGCATTTTAAGTGTACTGGCCCTTTAAGAGGTGGACCTGGGAAGCTTACAGACCTTTAAAATTGGCAATACTTTAAGGTGACTGGCCTATGAAGAGGATGACCATGGAAGTGGACAGTCCTTAAAGATGCATTATTGTGTGTGGGTGGCCTTCTAAGAGACAACCCTGGGAATGGACAGACCTTTGGAAATGTCAATGTGGCTTATGAAGTGGAAAGCCACTTGAACATGTGACATGTTTTGATGACTGGCCCTTTAAGAGGCAGACCCTAGAAGTGGACAAACCCTTGAAGAGGTGACAAATTTAGGGAATTATGTCCTTTAAGAGGTTGACCAGGGTTGTGTACAAACCCTCGAAACAACAACATTTTAAGTGTACTGGCCCTTTAAGAGGTGGACCTGGGAAGCTTACAGACCTTTAAAATTGGCAATACTTTAAGGTGACTGGCCTATGAAGAGGATGACCATGGAAGTGGACAGTCCTTAAAGATGCATTATTGTGTGTGGGTGGCCTTCTAAGAGACAACCCTGGGAATGGACAGACCTTTGGAAATGTCAATGTGGCTTATGAAGTGGAAAGCCACTTGAACATGTGACATGTTTTGATGACTGGCCCTTTAAGAGGCAGACCCTAGAAGTGGACAAACCCTTGAAGAGGTGACAAATTTAGGGAATTATGTCCTTTAAGAGGTTGACCAGGGTTGTGTACAAACCCTTGAAACAACAGCATTTTAAGTGTACTGGCCCTTTAAGAGGTGGACCTGGGAAGCTTACAGACCTTTAAAATTGGCAATACTTTAAGGTGACTGGCCTATGAAGAGGATGACCATGGAAGTGGACAGTCCTTAAAGATGCATTATTGTGTGTGGGTGGCCTTCTAAGAGACAACCCTGGGAATGGACAGACCTTTGGAAATGTCAATGTGGCTTATGAAGTGGAAAGCCACTTGAACATGTGACATGTTTTGATGACTGGCCCTTTAAGAGGCAGACCCTAGAAGTGGACAAACCCTTGAAGAGGTGACAAATTTAGGGAATTATGTCCTTTAAGAGGTTGACCAGGGTTGAGTACAAACCCTTGAAACAACAGCATTTTAAGTGTACTGGCCCTTTAAGAGGTGGACCTGGGAAGCTTACAGACCTTTAAAATTGGCAATACTTTAAGGTGACTGGCCTATGAAGAGGATGACCATGGAAGTGGACAGTCCTTAAAGATGCATTATTGTGTGTGGGTGGCCTTCTAAGAGACAACCCTGGGAATGGACAGACCTTTGGAAATGTCAATGTGGCTTATGAAGTGGAAAGCCACTTGAACATGTGACATGTTTTGATGACTGGCCCTTTAAGAGGCAGACCCTAGAAGTGGACAAACCCTTGAAGAGGTGACAAATTTAGGGAATTATGTCCTTTAAGAGGTTGACCAGGGTTGTGTACAAACCCTTGAAACAACAGCATTTTAAGTGTACTGGCTCTTTAAGAGGTGGACCTGGGAAGCTTACAGACCTTTAAAATTGGCAATACTTTAAGGTGACTGGCCTATGAAGAGGATGACCATGGAAGTGGACAGTCCTTAAAGATGCATTATTGTGTGTGGGTGGCCTTCTAAGAGACAACCCTGGGATTGGACAGACCTTTGGAAATGTCAAAGTGGCTTATGAAGTGGAAAGCCACTTGAACATGTGACATGTTTTGCGGACTGGCCCTTTAAGAAGCAGACCCTAGAAGTGGACAAACCCTTGAAGAGGTGACAAATTTAGGGAATTATGTCCTTTAAGAGGTTGACCAGGGTTGTGTACAAACCCTTGAAACAACAGCATTTTAAGTGTACTGGCCCTTTAAGAGGTGGACCTGGGAAGCTTACAGACCTTTAAAATTGGCAATACTTTAAGGTGACTGGCCTATGAAGAGGATGACCATGGAAGTGGACAGTCCTTAAAGATGCATTATTGTGTGTGGGTGGCCTTCTAAGAGACAACCCTGGGAATGGACAGACCTTTGGAAATGTCAATGTGGCTTATGAAGTGGAAAGCCACTTGAACATGTGACATGTTTTGATGACTGGCCCTTTAAGAGGCAGACCCTAGAAGTGGACAAACCCTTGAAGAGGTGACAAATTTAGGGAATTATGTCCTTTAAGAGGTTGACCAGGGTTGTGTACAAACCCTTGAAACAACAGCATTTTAAGTGTACTGGCTCTTTAAGAGGTGGACCTGGGAAGCTTACAGACCTTTAAAATTGGCAATACTTTAAGGTGACTGGCCTATGAAGAGGATGACCATGGAAGTGGACAGTCCTTAAAGATGCATTATTGTGTGTGGGTGGCCTTCTAAGAGACAACCCTGGGATTGGACAGACCTTTGGAAATGTCAAAGTGGCTTATGAAGTGGAAAGCCACTTGAACATGTGACATGTTTTGCGGACTGGCCCTTTAAGAAGTAGACCCTAGAAGTGGACAAACCCTTGAAGAGGTGACAAATTTAGGGAATTATGTCCTTTAAGAGGTTGACCAGAGTTGTGTACAAACCCTCGAAACAACAGCATTTTAAGTGTACTGGCCCTTTAAGAGGTGGACCTGGGAAGCTTACAGACCTTTAAAATTGGCAATACTTTAAGGTGACTGGCCTATGAAGAGGATGACCATGGAAGTGGACAGTCCTTAAAGATGCATTATTGTGTGTGGGTGGCCTTCTAAGAGACAACCCTGGGAATGGACAGACCTTTGGAAATGTCAATGTGGCTTATGAAGTGGAAAGCCACTTGAACATGTGACATGTTTTGATGACTGGCCCTTTAAGAGGCAGACCCTAGAAGTGGACAAACCCTTGAAGAGGTGACAAATTTAGGGAATTATGTCCTTTAAGAGGTTGACCAGGGTTGTGTACAAACCCTCGAAACAACAACATTTTAAGTGTACTGGCCCTTTAAGAGGTGGACCTGGGAAGCTTACAGACCTTTAAAATTGGCAATACTTTAAGGTGACTGGCCTATGAAGAGGATGACCATGGAAGTGGACAGTCCTTAAAGATGCATTATTGTGTGTGGGTGGCCTTCTAAGAGACAACCCTGGGAATGGACAGACCTTTGGAAATGTCAATGTGGCTTATGAAGTGGAAAGCCACTTGAACATGTGACATGTTTTGATGACTGGCCCTTTAAGAGGCAGACCCTAGAAGTGGACAAACCCTTGAAGAGGTGACAAATTTAGGGAATTATGTCCTTTAAGAGGTTGACCAGGGTTGTGTACAAACCCTTGAAACAACAGCATTTTAAGTGTACTGGCCCTTTAAGAGGTGGACCTGGGAAGCTTACAGACCTTTAAAATTGGCAATACTTTAAGGTGACTGGCCTATGAAGAGGATGACCATGGAAGTGGACAGTCCTTAAAGATGCATTATTGTGTGTGGGTGGCCTTCTAAGAGACAACCCTGGGAATGGACAGACCTTTGGAAATGTCAATGTGGCTTATGAAGTGGAAAGCCACTTGAACATGTGACATGTTTTGATGACTGGCCCTTTAAGAGGCAGACCCTAGAAGTGGACAAACCCTTGAAGAGGTGACAAATTTAGGGAATTATGTCCTTTAAGAGGTTGACCAGGGTTGAGTACAAACCCTTGAAACAACAGCATTTTAAGTGTACTGGCCCTTTAAGAGGTGGACCTGGGAAGCTTACAGACCTTTAAAATTGGCAATACTTTAAGGTGACTGGCCTATGAAGAGGATGACCATGGAAGTGGACAGTCCTTAAAGATGCATTATTGTGTGTGGGTGGCCTTCTAAGAGACAACCCTGGGAATGGACAGACCTTTGGAAATGTCAATGTGGCTTATGAAGTGGAAAGCCACTTGAACATGTGACATGTTTTGATGACTGGCCCTTTAAGAGGCAGACCCTAGAAGTGGACAAACCCTTGAAGAGGTGACAAATTTAGGGAATTATGTCCTTTAAGAGGTTGACCAGGGTTGTGTACAAACCCTTGAAACAACAGCATTTTAAGTGTACTGGCTCTTTAAGAGGTGGACCTGGGAAGCTTACAGACCTTTAAAATTGGCAATACTTTAAGGTGACTGGCCTATGAAGAGGATGACCATGGAAGTGGACAGTCCTTAAAGATGCATTATTGTGTGTGGGTGGCCTTCTAAGAGACAACCCTGGGATTGGACAGACCTTTGGAAATGTCAAAGTGGCTTATGAAGTGGAAAGCCACTTGAACATGTGACATGTTTTGCGGACTGGCCCTTTAAGAAGCAGACCCTAGAAGTGGACAAACCCTTGAAGAGGTGACAAATTTAGGGAATTATGTCCTTTAAGAGGTTGACCAGGGTTGTGTACAAACCCTTGAAACAACAGCATTTTAAGTGTACTGGCCCTTTAAGAGGTGGACCTGGGAAGCTTACAGACCTTTAAAATTGGCAATACTTTAAGGTGACTGGCCTATGAAGAGGATGACCATGGAAGTGGACAGTCCTTAAAGATGCATTATTGTGTGTGGGTGGCCTTCTAAGAGACAACCCTGGGAATGGACAGACCTTTGGAAATGTCAATGTGGCTTATGAAGTGGAAAGCCACTTGAACATGTGACATGTTTTGATGACTGGCCCTTTAAGAGGCAGACCCTAGAAGTGGACAAACCCTTGAAGAGGTGACAAATTTAGGGAATTATGTCCTTTAAGAGGTTGACCAGGGTTGAGTACAAACCCTTGAAACAACAGCATTTTAAGTGTACTGGCCCTTTAAGAGGTGGACCTGGGAAGCTTACAGACCTTTAAAATTGGCAATACTTTAAGGTGACTGGCCTATGAAGAGGATGACCATGGAAGTGGACAGTCCTTAAAGATGCATTATTGTGTGTGGGTGGCCTTCTAAGAGACAACCCTGGGAATGGACAGACCTTTGGAAATGTCAATGTGGCTTATGAAGTGGAAAGCCACTTGAACATGTGACATGTTTTGATGACTGGCCCTTTAAGAGGCAGACCCTAGAAGTGGACAAACCCTTGAAGAGGTGACAAATTTAGGGAATTATGTCCTTTAAGAGGTTGACCAGGGTTGTGTACAAACCCTCGAAACAACAGCATTTTAAGTGTACTGGCCCTTTAAGAGGTGGACCTGGGAAGCTTACAGACCTTTAAAATTGGCAATACTTTAAGGTGACTGGCCTATGAAGAGGATGACCATGGAAGTGGACAGTCCTTAAAGATGCATTATTGTGTGTGGGTGGCCTTCTAAGAGACAACCCTGGGAATGGACAGACCTTTGGAAATGTCAATGTGGCTTATGAAGTGGAAAGCCACTTGAACATGTGACATGTTTTGATGACTGGCCCTTTAAGAGGCAGACCCTAGAAGTGGACAAACCCTTGAAGAGGTGACAAATTTAGGGAATTATGTCCTTTAAGAGGTTGACCAGGGTTGTGTACAAACCCTTGAAACAACAGCATTTTAAGTGTACTGGCTCTTTAAGAGGTGGACCTGGGAAGCTTACAGACCTTTAAAATTGGCAATACTTTAAGGTGACTGGCCTATGAAGAGGATGACCATGGAAGTGGACAGTCCTTAAAGATGCATTATTGTGTGTGGGTGGCCTTCTAAGAGACAACCCTGGGATTGGACAGACCTTTGGAAATGTCAATGTGGCTTATGAAGTGGAAAGCCACTTGAACATGTGACATGTTTTGATGACTGGCCCTTTAAGAGGCAGACCCTAGAAGTGGACAAACCCTTGAAGAGGTGACAAATTTAGGGAATTATGTCCTTTAAGAGGTTGACCAGGGTTGTGTACAAACCCTTGAAACAACAGCATTTTAAGTGTACTGGCTCTTTAAGAGGTGGACCTGGGAAGCTTACAGACCTTTAAAATTGGCAATACTTTAAGGTGACTGGCCTATGAAGAGGATGACCATGGAAGTGGACAGTCCTTAAAGATGCATTATTGTGTGTGGGTGGCCTTCTAAGAGACAACCCTGGGATTGGACAGACCTTTGGAAATGTCAATGTGGCTTATGAAGTGGAAAGCCACTTGAACATGTGACATGTTTTGCGGACTGGCCCTTTAAGAGGCAGACCCTAGAAGTGGACAAACCCTTGAAGAGGTGACAAATTTAAGGAATTATGTCCTTTAAGAGGTTGACCAGGGTTGTGTACAAACCCTCGAAACAACAGCATTTTAAGTGTACTGGCCCTTTAAGAGGTGGACCTGGGAAGCTTACAGACCTTTAAAATTGGCAATACTTTAAGGTGACTGGCCTATGAAGAGGATGACCATGGAAGTGGACAGTCCTTAAAGATGCATTATTGTGTGTGGGTGGCCTTCTAAGAGACAACCCTGGGAATGGACAGACCTTTGGAAATGTCAATGTGGCTTATGAAGTGGAAAGCCACTTGAACATGTGACATGTTTTGATGACTGGCCCTTTAAGAGGCAGACCCTAGAAGTGGACAAACCCTTGAAGAGGTGACAAATTTAGGGAATTATGTCCTTTAAGAGGTTGACCAGGGTTGTGTACAAACCCTCGAAACAACAGCATTTTAAGTGTACTGGCCCTTTAAGAGGTGGACCTGGGAAGCTTACAGACCTTTAAAATTGGCAATACTTTAAGGTGACTGGCCTATGAAGAGGATGACCATGGAAGTGGACAGTCCTTAAAGATGCATTATTGTGTGTGGGTGGCCTTCTAAGAGACAACCCTGGGAATGGACAGACCTTTGGAAATGTCAATGTGGCTTATGAAGTGGAAAGCCACTTGAACATGTGACATGTTTTGATGACTGGCCCTTTAAGAGGCAGACCCTAGAAGTGGACAAACCCTTGAAGAGGTGACAAATTTAGGGAATTATGTCCTTTAAGAGGTTGACCAGGGTTGAGTACAAACCCTTGAAACAACAGCATTTTAAGTGTACTGGCCCTTTAAGAGGTGGACCTGGGAAGCTTACAGACCTTTAAAATTGGCAATACTTTAAGGTGACTGGCCTATGAAGAGGATGACCATGGAAGTGGACAGTCCTTAAAGATGCATTATTGTGTGTGGGTGGCCTTCTAAGAGACAACCCTGGGAATGGACAGACCTTTGGAAATGTCAATGTGGCTTATGAAGTGGAAAGCCACTTGAACATGTGACATGTTTTGATGACTGGCCCTTTAAGAGGCAGACCCTAGAAGTGGACAAACCCTTGAAGAGGTGACAAATTTAGGGAATTATGTCCTTTAAGAGGTTGACCAGGGTTGAGTACAAACCCTTGAAACAACAGCATTTTAAGTGTACTGGCCCTTTAAGAGGTGGACCTGGGAAGCTTACAGACCTTTAAAATTGGCAATACTTTAAGGTGACTGGCCTATGAAGAGGATGACCATGGAAGTGGACAGTCCTTAAAGATGCATTATTGTGTGTGGGTGGCCTTCTAAGAGACAACCCTGGGAATGGACAGACCTTTGGAAATGTCAATGTGGCTTATGAAGTGGAAAGCCACTTGAACATGTGACATGTTTTGATGACTGGCCCTTTAAGAGGCAGACCCTAGAAGTGGACAAACCCTTGAAGAGGTGACAAATTTTGGGAATTATGTCCTTTAAGAGGTTGACCAGGGTTGTGTACAAACCCTTGAAACAACAGCATTTTAAGTGTACTAGCCCTTTAAGAGGTGGACCTGGGAAGCTTACAGACCTTTAAAATTGGCAATACTTTAAGGTGACTGGCCTATGAAGAGGATGACCATGGAAGTGGACAGTCCTTAAAGATGCATTATTGTGTGTGGGTGGCCTTCTAAGAGACAACCCTGGGAATGGACAGACCTTTGGAAATGTCAATGTGGCTTATGAAGTGGAAAGCCACTTGAACATGTGACATGTTTTGATGACTGGCCCTTTAAGAGGCAGACCCTAGAAGTGGACAAACCCTTGAAGAGGTGACAAATTTAGGGAATTATGTCCTTTAAGAGGTTGACCAGGGTTGAGTACAAACCCTTGAAACAACAGCATTTTAAGTGTACTGGACCTTTAAGAGGTGGACCTGGGAAGCTTACAGACCTTTAAAATTGGCAATACTTTAAGGTGACTGGCCTATGAAGAGGATGACCATGGAAGTGGACAGTCCTTAAAGATGCATTATTGTGTGTGGGTGGCCTTCTAAGAGACAACCCTGGGATTGGACAGACCTTTGGAAATGTCAAAGTGGCTTATGAAGTGGAAAGCCACTTGAACATGTGACATGTTTTGCGGACTGGCCCTTTAAGAAGCAGACCCTAGAAGTGGACAAACCCTTGAAGAGGTGACAAATTTAGGGAATTATGTCCTTTAAGAGGTTGACCAGGGTTGTGTACAAACCCTCGAAACAACAGCATTTTAAGTGTACTAGCCCTTTAAGAGGTGGACCTGGGAAGCTTACAGACCTTTAAAATTGGCAATACTTTAAGGTGACTGGCCTATGAAGAGGATGACCATGGAAGTGGACAGTCCTTAAAGATGCATTATTGTGTGTGGGTGGCCTTCTAAGAGACAACCCTGGGAATGGACAGACCTTTGGAAATGTCAATGTGGCTTATGAAGTGGAAAGCCACTTGAACATGTGACATGTTTTGATGACTGGCCCTTTAAGAGGCAGACCCTAGAAGTGGACAAACCCTTGAAGAGGTGACAAATTTAGGGAATTATGTCCTTTAAGAGGTTGACCAGGGTTGTGTACAAACCCTCGAAACAACAACATTTTAAGTGTACTGGCCCTTTAAGAGGTGGACCTGGGAAGCTTACAGACCTTTAAAATTGGCAATACTTTAAGGTGACTGGCCTATGAAGAGGATGACCATGGAAGTGGACAGTCCTTAAAGATGCATTATTGTGTGTGGGTGGCCTTCTAAGAGACAACCCTGGGAATGGACAGACCTTTGGAAATGTCAATGTGGCTTATGAAGTGGAAAGCCACTTGAACATGTGACATGTTTTGATGACTGGCCCTTTAAGAGGCAGACCCTAGAAGTGGACAAACCCTTGAAGAGGTGACAAATTTAGGGAATTATGTCCTTTAAGAGGTTGACCAGGGTTGTGTACAAACCCTTGAAACAACAGCATTTTAAGTGTACTGGCCCTTTAAGAGGTGGACCTGGGAAGCTTACAGACCTTTAAAATTGGCAATACTTTAAGGTGACTGGCCTATGAAGAGGATGACCATGGAAGTGGACAGTCCTTAAAGATGCATTATTGTGTGTGGGTGGCCTTCTAAGAGACAACCCTGGGAATGGACAGACCTTTGGAAATGTCAATGTGGCTTATGAAGTGGAAAGCCACTTGAACATGTGACATGTTTTGATGACTGGCCCTTTAAGAGGCAGACCCTAGAAGTGGACAAACCCTTGAAGAGGTGACAAATTTAGGGAATTATGTCCTTTAAGAGGTTGACCAGGGTTGAGTACAAACCCTTGAAACAACAGCATTTTAAGTGTACTGGCCCTTTAAGAGGTGGACCTGGGAAGCTTACAGACCTTTAAAATTGGCAATACTTTAAGGTGACTGGCCTATGAAGAGGATGACCATGGAAGTGGACAGTCCTTAAAGATGCATTATTGTGTGTGGGTGGCCTTCTAAGAGACAACCCTGGGAATGGACAGACCTTTGGAAATGTCAATGTGGCTTATGAAGTGGAAAGCCACTTGAACATGTGACATGTTTTGATGACTGGCCCTTTAAGAGGCAGACCCTAGAAGTGGACAAACCCTTGAAGAGGTGACAAATTTAGGGAATTATGTCCTTTAAGAGGTTGACCAGGGTTGTGTACAAACCCTTGAAACAACAGCATTTTAAGTGTACTGGCTCTTTAAGAGGTGGACCTGGGAAGCTTACAGACCTTTAAAATTGGCAATACTTTAAGGTGACTGGCCTATGAAGAGGATGACCATGGAAGTGGACAGTCCTTAAAGATGCATTTTTGTGTGTGGGTGGCCTTCTAAGAGACAACCCTGGGATTGGACAGACCTTTGGAAATGTCAAAGTGGCTTATGAAGTGGAAAGCCACTTGAACATGTGACATGTTTTGCGGACTGGCCCTTTAAGAAGCAGACCCTAGAAGTGGACAAACCCTTGAAGAGGTGACAAATTTAGGGAATTATGTCCTTTAAGAGGTTGACCAGGGTTGTGTACAAACCCTCGAAACAACAGCATTTTAAGTGTACTGGCCCTTTAAGAGGTGGACCTGGGAAGCTTACAGACCTTTAAAATTGGCAATACTTTAAGGTGACTGGCCTATGAAGAGGATGACCATGGAAGTGGACAGTCCTTAAAGATGCATTATTGTGTGTGGGTGGCCTTCTAAGAGACAACCCTGGGAATGGACAGACCTTTGGAAATGTCAATGTGGCTTATGAAGTGGAAAGCCACTTGAACATGTGACATGTTTTGATGACTGGCCCTTTAAGAGGCAGACCCTAGAAGTGGACAAACCCTTGAAGAGGTGACAAATTTAGGGAATTATGTCCTTTAAGAGGTTGACCAGGGTTGTGTACAAACCCTTGAAACAACAGCATTTTAAGTGTACTGGCCCTTTAAGAGGTGGACCTGGGAAGCTTACAGA